>NC_068454.1:9380078-9605078 GCF_023373465.1 Oncorhynchus keta
GTTCATACATTTTGACCTTTCCTAGTCTTCAAGTGTTCCCTCGGCTTTGGGTGCTGCTGAGGTGCTACTCAGATGGTTCTAATTCCTTCTGTAATTCAGCAATCACTGTGTGGTCACAAGTGAGGTGTATACTGTCTGATGTAAGGGTTTTACTGAGAGTAGGAACAGATCTCATCTAAAGCAAAATGTTCAAAAAATGTGGCGTTGTTTGACGTTAGTTCCTACTTCACCGTATGGCCGTTTGATTATTATAATTTTTTTACAATTATTATTCATTCTCGAACATGTGAACTTGTATGTGCCTTAATTACAAGCTTGTATGGGATCTGTGAATATTAGTATTTTTTTTTTAATGTATGAGCCTAGTTTGGTCAAGGAGAAAGCATAGAGCTATATAGGGAGAAAGACAGGACCCTTCCTGGCTAGCCATGATTGGCTAAGATAATGGTGGGTTGACCATGCCGACAGTTGGTCATGCATTTAAATGTGAATTCTTAAAGAGATGGGTGGGGCTAAGGCTTAAGAGGGTGTATATTATGAATGGATGTAAATAAAGAAGAGCTCTCTAGCCAGTGTGAAAATCTCAACAAAATCTTTCAAAGGGCATTTTTTTCCTACTTGTCTCCTAAGTGGGATAACAAGGTTAACAAGGTTATCAACATTGAACATTTCCCATCTTTCATAGAAATCACTTCAATTTAACATAAGCCCCCATAGAGAAATCTGGTCATAATGTGTTTTTGTGCTGATGTGTACCTGCTTCAATGCACAGCAAGGGGTTGTTCATCACTTTTGATCCAGGCTTCACTGGGAGCAGCTTTGATGAAGCAGGGATGGGACAAAAGCCTGCACACCAAAATAATAATAAATAGTTGTATTGTCACATACAAAGCATTGCAGTGCAGCAGTACACTGAAATGTGTTGTTTAACAGGGTCAACCATAGTATTGCGGTGCCCATGGAGCAAATTAGAGTAGCTCTGCAGGGGAAGAGTTGACTATCCGTGTTCTAAGGTTAGACTATGGGGAGAAATATAATTTTATTGATATTATACTTATGAAGTTAAACTGAAGGGGTTTCTAGCTCTGCAGCCGGTGTTGGAGAAGAGCCGGTGGAGTGGAGACTGACTTCCAAGTGATCTCAGAGAGCAGGAGCTGCGGGACTTTATTACGTTAGTGACAAAGTGTTGCAAACACTCAAACAGAATTTTAGGAAGACCAGAAGGATTAGCCTCATCCCACTGTTGCAGATAAAGGATGATTGCTGCCTTCCTGTCCTCCTCTCGGCCCGGATGGATCCAAGATGGCTTGTCCTACAGAATGGTCTTCCATCACAGAATGATCTTCCATTACAGAATGATCTACCATTACAGAATGATCTTCCTTTACAGAATGATCTTCCGTTACAGAATGATCTACCGTTACAGAATGGTCTTCCGTTACAGAATGGTCTTCCGTTACAGAATGATCTTCAGTTACAGAATGGTCTTCCTTTACAGAATGATCTTCCTTTACAGAATGATCTTCCTTTACAGAATGATCTACCGTTACAGAATGGTCTTCCGTTACAGAATGATCTTCCTTTACAGAATGATCTTCAGTTACAGAATGGTCTTCCTTTACAGAATGATCTACCTTTACAGAATGATCTACCGTTACAGAATGATCTTCCGTTACAGAATGGTCTTCCATTACAGAATGATCTACCCTTACAGAATGATCTACCATTACAGAATGATCTTCCGTTACAGAATGATCTACCCTTACAGAATGATCTACCGTTACAGAATGATCTACCCTTACAGAATGGTCTTCCTTTACAGAATGGTCTTCAGTTACAGAATGGTCTTCCATACACATGCATATGTACAATAAATACATTTGTGTCAAATGTGACTTCCTATGAGGTCTTGTTTTTTACTCTTTAATGACCTGTAATGGAACAGAAAGGGATGCCAGCGGTTGATGTAACATGGAACTGACTGTTGTGGCAACACCAGTTGTGGTTGATATTACCATCATGTTGTTATGTAAGTGCCTAGTACTTGGCCTTCGCACGTGGCACAAGTTTTTTGCTTTCAACTGGAAAAGTTGGAATGCCACATCATACTTAACTTTTACCTCTAATTAAGTCACAAGCTGACCTCATTGAGCAGGGGATAGGGGAACATAGAACATATTAGATAATTACTGACTGGAAGCATAATGGGAATGTAGTAACATTGATTGGCTGTATTTGTGTTTAGCACCTTAACTATGCCATGTATATTTGTTCAGCTTTTGTTCCAGAAAGGGATACAGTGGCTGTAGACGCTAAGGGAAATGTTATTAATTGCATATTAAAAAGTAATTTGACAGGCTTATGAACAAGAGTTGCATGTCACAGACCTCCCTTCATAATAGTCTATTTTTACCTCTGTTCTGCTCTGTTTGGTCAGCACACCTTTTCTAATCAAAGTGTTTTCGACACAATTAAAGCTCAATGAAAACAGCTGAAACACCAGTAAGGATGAAGAGATACACCCCCCGTAGAAACCTTATGGAAACCTTATTATATTGTATCACACTGGAGACGCCAAGTGTTAAAACACTGCATGGCTTTGAAAAAATACACAAGGAAGAAAACTCATTTCGTTCAAAATAAGCTCCATTGGTGTGGAGTGGAACTGGCTTGGTGGATCAAAAAGTGTTGCTGCCACGTCAAGGTATAATGGAATCACCTCAGGTCGGAGCCATCATGGAGAGAAAAGAAAAGGTGTTGCTGCCACGTCAAGGTATAATGGAATCACCTCAGGTCGGAGCCATCATGGAGAGAAAAGAAAAGGTGTTGCTGCCACGTCAAGGTATAATGGAATCACCTCAGGTCGGAGCCATCATGGAGAGAAAAGAAAAGGTGTTGCTGCCACGTCAAGGTATAATGGAATCACCTCAGGTCGGAGCCATCATGGAGAGAAAAGAAAAGGTGTTGCTGCCACGTCAAGGTATAATGGAATCACCTCAGGTCGGAGCCATCATGGAGAGAAAAGAAAAGGTGTTACTGCCACGTCAAGGTATAATGGAATCACCTCAGGTCGGAGCCATCATGGAGAGAAAAGAAAAGGTGTTGCTGCCACGTCAAGGTATAATGGAATCACCTCAGGTCGGAGCCATCATGGAGAGAAAAGAAAAGGTGTTACTGCCACGTCAAGGTATAATGGAATCACCTCTGGTCGGAGCCATCATGGAGAGAAAAGAAAAGGTGTTGCTGCCACGTCAGGGTATAATGGAATCACCTCAGGTCGGAGCCATCATGGAGAGAAAAGAAAAAGTGCAGGAACGCTGCAGATTTACAACCTGTTGTTGCAGTGGCCAATCTCCAAGCTTTGGGGCCGAAATGACATTTGTAGATGACATTCTCTGTTCCATTCTCGGGAATGGATATTGTGTGTATAGTGTATCCCCTAGCCAGCACCCCCTCCCTACCTTCCCTTGTTCAAAGTCAGCACAATGCTATGTTACTTACAATGCAAAGGTCCCAGAAAAGTGACCCCATCCCTTAGAGAGGATAATCCATGAATGGGATGGCAACCTTGAGGGTTTTTTCTTTCAACAGAACACAACTCTAATACAGGCACAGTCACTGCAACCCAAAACTAAACTGTGACAAGCCAAAGGGAAGATTGTGATTTTCTATGAATAATGTTGATCTTATCCAGAAGATTGGCGGGACTAAGGGCCAAAGCAGAAAATGCTGACGAGGGTGATTCTTATTTCATTCCGCCCCTTTTGTTGTGGAAGTAAGCAGTGGAATAGTAGAATCTGGCATGGAATGAATGGGAAATAGCACAGGCTTTATTCAACCTGACAAGGGGCTCTGCTTCTAACAATATGAGGTAATTGTCCATAAAGTGGACTCTTCACTTCATCTGTCACTAGTAATAAAAAAAAATCTATGCCGGGCCTGGTAAGTGTGTGATGGTGAAACTGCAGAGTACGAGAAGCAAAACGAACTGTTGAGCTTACAGGCATAACTCAGTCTGCAGAAAGGTGAGGTCAGAAAACACTGCTTGACCCTACAGACGAGCCAGTATGCACATGATGAACGGAATTAAGCGCAGCAGGGCTGGAGGCTTTTTATGGAGGGAAGGGGATTTTTACCCCAAATGTCTTGTTAAAAACCTTCTACATAATAGTATTACGAAAATATAACCCATCTGCTTAACCAGTAACAGAGCACTTCCTTTTGCCTTTGCACTGAAGTACTGTAGCTAGCACCACTCTCCCTTGACACATGACATGAGTCATGCTAATTACCAATGCTTCATTTCCTGCAGATGGGCCATTCCTCAAGCAGCTTTCCCACCTTCACACTCTGGCCTCAGTATTTGTGGAGAGCAAGAGGTCTTTAGGTATCGCCTAGCTAACAACCCATGTTAAGTCAAATCAAATCAAATCAAGCGTTATTCATACAGCACACTACACTTTATACAGTACACTTGTTCAGTAGATAATGCGGACGGCATTCGATTGTGAGGAATTCTAGGTCAGATGAACAAAATGTTGTTATGATCACACCACGACTCGTTAATCATAAGGCATATACACCCCCGCTCTTCTTCTTACCAGAGAGATTTTTTTTGTCGGCGCAATGCGTGAAGAAACCAGGTGGCTGTACCGACTTTGATAACGTATCCCAAGTGAGCCATGTTTCCGTGAAACAGAGAATGTTATAATCTCTGATGTCTCTCTGGAAGGCAACCATTGCGCATATTTCGTCTACCTTGTTGTCAAGAGACTGGACATTGGCGAGTAGTATACTCTGGAGCGGTGGGCGACGTGCCTGTCTATGGAGCCTGACCAGAAGACCACTCCGTCTGCCCCTTCTGCGGCGCCATTGTTTAGGGTCGCCTGCTGGGATCCGATCTATTGTCCTGGGTGGTGGACCAAACAGAGGATCCGCTTCGGGAAAGTCATTCCTACCGGCTGTATGTAATAAGACTTAAGATTTCCTGGGGTACCAGTGTAAGAAGTAATACATAAAAAAAAGAAAAATACTGCATAGTTTCCTAAGAACGCGAAGCGAGGCGGCCATCTCTTTCTGTGCCCGAAGGACTTCATAGTACTGCTTGCTTGTGGTGCCCCTTGCTTGGTGGTGTTGCAGACTCTGGGGCATTTCAGAACAGTTGTGTATATACTAAGATCATGTGACAGATCATGTGACACTTAGATTGCACACAGGTTGAATTTATTTAACTAATTATGCGACTTCTGAAGGTAATTGTTTGCATCAGATCTTATTTCGGAGCTTCGTAGCAAAGGGGGTGAATACATATGTACACACAATTTTACCGTTTTTTCATTGTTTTGAATTTCGCTTCACCAATTTGGACTATTTTAGTATGTCCATTACATGAAATCCAAACAAAAATCTATTTAAATTACAGTTTGTAATGCAACAAAATAGGGAAAACGCCAAGGGGAGTGAATACTTTTGCAAGACACTGTATATCCATAGTTCCTTTGCATGGTAGGCTACAGCACATACTGTCTCATCAAACTTCTCATCAGGTCTTTCTTGACTGATACCCTGCCTAACGTCTTATCTTATCTCTGAATAATACCGCAATCTCATCACATTTAGAAGTGGAGGAAAGTTCACATAGGTTTGCAGGGATAGGATTTATCAGGCCATCAATTGTCGAGAAATGCACTCTCAAATTATTATTAGTGATCAAGTTAGGAAAATGTCTAATTGTCTTGTTATATATGCCAAGTTGCTCTCTCAGAATATCATAATGGCCCTGCAACTCTCTCCACGCTCTGCCTTTTTGCAAATTATTTTTAATTGAATTGTTTTCCTCACTCATCCAAGGGGCTCTCCAGTTTGGATGTGGCCTTTATCAACTTTACTGGATCTATGGCATCAATGGTTGCCCTTAATTTGCTATTAAAGTTCTCAACTAAGTCATCACAAGAGAAAGGCAGAATACATGGTGGAGTATTGTTCATACACTCAATAAACACTGTAGCAACTTCAGAGGTAGGATAGTGTTTCTTAATAACGTATTCAGTATTACCCTGACATATGGGCAACTACGTAGTAAAATCCCCAGAGTGGTGATCAGATAAAGCTACATGACCAATAGAGGATACGTCAATAGAATTCCCCTTGGTGATAACCAGGTTCAGAGTATGGCCGCGGTTATGGGTGGGCCCAGTAACATGTTGGATAAAGTCCATAGAGCTCAAAAGATCCACAAATTCAATGGCCTTGGAGTCAGTCTCTTTTTCAACATGAATATTAAAATCGCCCAACACAATGATTTTATCATAGTTCTCAAGGAAAATATACAATAGTTCAGAGGGATTAGTAAAGAAAGTGGGGAAGTGCTTTGGTGGCCTATACAGGGTTATAGACAGCACTGGTGGCTGACATTTAAACAGTATAGCATGATGCTCAAAATACCCAAAGTCGCCAAGTGCTACAGTATGTCATTACAGCTGAGAGCATTAGTTAAAATAGAGGCTGTCCCCCCACCCTTTCCCTTTTCTGATAGAGTATGAAAAGCTGTAGTCCGGGTTGGAAGCTTCAATAAGTGCGGCACTACAGTCTGAAGACAGCCATGTTTCAGTGAGAAACTTTGCTCTCGGTTATGAGGTCATTCATGAGAAACGTTTTACTAAGGATTGTTCTTACATTTAAAAGTTCGATATTTTGCCTCGAGGTAGCCAATGGAATAACAACCAAATTGCATATTTATGATACAACAATGTTTTCTGAGTCTCCAATCTATCAGAACGGTAGGAGATGACAGTTTCGAAAACCTCACTAGAAGGCAGAGTTAGAGGAACATAAATTAGGTTACTCACACTAACCATAGTACCATAGGGGAGCTGCTATGCTTTTCAAGTCCTCTGTTGCTTATTCTGACATGGAGGACTGGAGCACTACCAGACCCTGTCTGTCAGTCTCTAAAATGGTTTGCGATGTTGCTGGAAAAAAATCCTGGAACCGCTGTGGTTATAGTGCTGGTTGCTTCCCACAGCAAATCAAAGTTGTCACAAAAAGAGACATTCCTGTCCTTGCAAAGTTTCTTGAGGTACTTGTTTAGGCCAAAGAGTCAGCTGAAACGTTCTGAACCCCTTTGGTAGCATGGGAGGAGAACATTTTTCTCTTCCCTCTGCTAGCAATGGTCAGTTCCTCAGATCGCCTACAACTATCAAGGCTCAGGAGAACACCCAGATACAGACAGTTTTGAAGTAACAAAAGTTTATTACAGAAACAGGGGATAGGCAAACAACAGGTCAAGGACAGGCAGAGCTCAGTAATCCAGAGCAGAGTCCAAAAGGTACAGAACGGCAGGCCGGCTCAGGGTCAGGGTCAGGGCAGGCAGGCTCAGGGCAGGCAGAATGGTCAAAACTGGGAAAGCTGGAAAGCAGGAACTAGAGAAAGACAGGAGCATGGGAAAAACACTGGTAGGCTTGACCAAACAAAACAAACTATCAACAGACAAACAGAGAACACATGTATAAGTACACTGGGGATAATGGGGAAGATGGGTGACACCTGGAGAGGGGTGGAGACAAGCACAAAGACAGTTGAAACATATCAGGGTATGAAAAAAACGAAAGTCGTTAAAAACTATGTGAGTGACTATGGTGTCAATATTTGTAACGGCGTTCACAACGAAACACAATCAAATAAACCCATGTCACACCCTGGCCTGACCAAATATATAACGAAAACACAAAATACTAAGACCAAGGCGTGACAGAACCCCCCCCCCCCAAGGTGCTGACTCCCTGCCGCACACCTAAACCCATAGGGGAGGGTCCGGGTGGGCGTCTGTCCACGGTGGCGGCTCCGGCTCCGGCTCGGGACGTGGACCCCACTCCAACCAAGTCTTAGTCCCCCTGTCACGCGTCCTTTGATTGGCGACCCTCGCCGCCGACCTTGGCCTAATAACCCTCACCAAGGACCCCACTGGACTGAGGGGCAGCTCGAGACTGAGGTGGAAGCTCGGGACTGAGGGGAAGCTCGGGACTGAGGGGAAGCTCGAGACTGAGGGGAAGCTCAGGACTGAGGCGAAGCTCGGGACTGAGGGGAAGCTCGGGACTGAGGGGAAGCTCGGGACTGAGGGGAATCCCGGGACTGAGGGGAAGCCCGGGACTGAGGGGAAGCCGGGGACTGAGGGGAAGCCGGGGACTGAGGGGAAGCCCGGGACTGAGGGGAAGCCCAGTACTGAGGGGAAGCCCAGTACTGAGAGGAAGCCCAGTACTGAGAGGAAGCCCAGTACTGAGAGGAAGCTCAGGCAGGTAGTTGGCTACGGCAGCCTGGCTGGCTGGCGGATCTGGAAGAGTCCGGTTGACTGGCAGATCTGGAAGAGTCCGGTTGACTGGCAGATCTGGAAGAGTCTGGTTGACTGGCAGATCTGGAAGAGTCTGGTTGACTGGCAGATCTGGAAGATCATGGCTGACTGGCGGATCTAGCTGCTCTGGCTGCTCCATGCAGACTGGCAGCTCTGGCTGCTCCATGTAGACTGGCAGCTCTGGCTGCTCCATGCAGATTGACAGCTCTGGCTGCTCCATGCAGACTGGCAGCTCTGACTGCTCCATGCAGACTGGCAGCTCTGGCTGCTCCATGCAGGCTGGCAGCTCTGGCTGCTCCATGCAGACTGGCATCTCTGGCTGCGCTAAACAGGCAGGAGACTCCAGCAGCGCAGGAGAGGAGGAAAGCTCTGGCTGTGCTGAACAGGCGGGAGGCTCCGACAGCGCTAGAGAGAAGGAAGGCTCTGGCTGTGCTGAACAGGCGAGGCGCACTGAAGGCCTGGTGCGTGGTGCTGGAACTGGTGGTACTGGACCGAGGACACGCACAGGAAGCCTGGTGCGGGGAGCTGCCACCGGAAGACTGGTGTGTGGATGTGGCTCTGGATAGACCGGACCGTGCAGGCGCACTGGAGCTCTGGAGCACCAAGCCTGCCCAACCTTGCCTGACTCGATGCCCACTCTAGCCCGGCCAATACGAAGAGCTGGTATGTACCGCACCGGGCTATGCACCCGCACTGGAGACACCGTGAGCTCCATAGCATAACACGGTGCCTGCCCGGTCTCTTTAGCCCCCCGGTAAGCACAGGAAGTTTGCGCAGGTCTCCTACCTGGCGTAGCCATACTCCCTGTGAGCGCCCCCAATACATTTTTGGGGCTGACTCTCAGGCTTCCATCCGCGTCGCAGTGCTGCCTCTTCATACCAGCGCCTCTCCACTTTCGTCGCCTCCAGTTCTTCCTTGGGGCGTCGATATTCACCAGGCTCCTCCCAAATCCTGTGATCGCTGCTCCTCACGATAAACAGGGGGAGTTGGCTCAGGTCTGAACCCTGACTCTGCCACACTCTCCCTGAGCCACCCCCCAATACATTTTTGGGGCTGACTTTCGGGTTTCCTTACCAACCGTGTTCCCTCGTAACGTCGGCTCCTCTCTCCGGCTGCCACTGCTCTCCTAAGTGCCTCCACCTGTTCCCATGGGAGGCGATCTCTTCCAGCCAGTATCTCCTCCCAAGTCTAATAACCCTTGCCATCCAAAACGTCTTCCCATGTCCATTCCTCCTTTCGCTGCTTCTGCTGTCGCTGTTGCCTGTCACCACGCCACTCGGTCCGGGTGGGTGGGTGATTCTGTAACGGCGTTCGTCTGTTGAAAGAGGAGCGGACCAAAATGTGGTGTGGTGGTTACTCATGTTCTTTAATGCAAATATGTACGATACATGAAATAACGTAAATAACAAAACAACAAACGAAACGTGAAAACCTATACAGCCTATCTTGTGACAACAAACACAGAGATAGGAACAATCAACCACAAAACACACAGTGAAACCTAGGCTACCTAAATATGGTTCCCAATCAGAGACAACGAGAATCACCTGACTCTGATTGAGAACCGCCTCAGGCAGCCAAGCCTATGCTAGACACCCCTACTCAGCCGCAGTCCCAATGCCTACAAAACCCCAATACGAAACACAACAAAATAAACCCATGTCACACCCTGGCCTGACCAAATATATAACGAAAACACAAAATACTAAGACCAAGGCGTGACAATATTGGAGTAGTTGGCCAGAACCATGGGCAGGACAGAGTCGATGTCATGGCTCCTGGGTGACAGTGTAGGCAGGCCAAAACCTCTCACCATCAAGCTACCCATAATGAAGGTGATAGTGATGGAATCCGAAGGGCAAGCGACCTGCTGTACTGTGTGGAAGGGTGCCACTGGGCGGCCACCGGCTGTTGGTATCCACTCGGGATCCGTGCTTTCTCCCGGGGCTGGTAGGTCTGTCTCAAGCGGGGCAAAGCTGTTTTATAGCTGGATCGGATCCCCGATCTCCTACGCCTGTATCCAATCTCCCATGGGGCCGCGGAGTTGAGCTGAACATCTGTCCGTAGTATTGGGACAGATCAACGCCGCCCGAGTCATCGACAGCTTTGCTATAGGAGGTTCGGTTTGCCTGGATTACAGCAAGGTTGGTGTACTTAGAAAGCAGGTTTTCCTTTTCTCGCAGCCGGGATAACAGCCAAAGGGTCTGTTCCCTAAGATGGTGGTGAATTTAGGGGCAGACAAATCCCTGTCCATTTTCCAGTTCCAACTCATCTTCATCTTGTGTGGACATCATCTCACACCTGAAGCATTTGTGCCCAACCGTGGATAAAAAGCACTTTGGGCTAGCACTGCTATTATTAGCCTGTTCCATTTTCATGATGACTAGCAGCTCACTGCTACTTAACAGGAATCTGGGATAAAAACTTGCGGTCCCAGCCGTAAAAAGGCTGACCGCTTTGTGGAATCTGTAGAAATAAAGATTTTAGCTATGATTAAAAATGATATAATGAAACCGATTTAATAAAAGCAACAAGTTGAGGATAGACAATACATTGTTATTTTGCGTGCTCTGATGAAATCTGTCGCATCACACTCCGAGAGAGAGCTTTTTGTAAGAGAGTCTGATTGGAGGTTGTGGTTATTACATCACATACTGTTTGTTGTCTGTCTTTTCCTCTTTTCCATTTCAATGTATTTCCATACCCTTGAAGCCATCAGGGATCTTCACAGCCTTGGTGTCCGTATTAGGTACCTTGTAAAGTCTTGTCAAAATTCCTTGGCGTGGTGATGTTGTAAACATTTACATTTTGAATGTGTTTTGCTTGCGCGTGTTAGTTTATTTGTTAGGGAGGGAATGTAAGTGGTGTGTGTGTACGTACTGTATGTATGTGTGTTGGTAAGGCAGGTAAATTAGAGATTCCACGTGAGGTTTGTGAGGTTAACCTCTGAATAATTGCTCAGCTGCAGGGCCGTCAGTTGTGGTGACAGCACGCTACTGCTATTTTGCAGCTGCTCTCTTTATCATCACCAATATGATACAATTCAATTGGCCTTCCACCCACATACCAGAGCACTTAAAGTAGTTATATTTTCTCAGGCTTCGCATACTGTTAAAACAACACACATGGGAGCATGTATTTCGAATCCAAACAATATTAGGTTAGGAACAGGCTTGAAACAATGCACTCGTGAGCTACACAGCAGGGTTGTGTTGAGGTCTGAGAGGATGCAGTGTGGATGGCACATAAAACAAGCTAAGGGCATCCATAGCCTGTCACTAACCCTGAGACATTTCCCAGATTCAACACGAAGCCCTCTCCATTTCTCCTCACCTCGTCTGTTATTTTAATATGAGGGTTTTATCATTTCACCAGATGGACATGTTTGTGCTTCTGCAACAATGCTTCTGTTGCTTTTCCTAAGAGCACCATTGACATCATAGATAATTGGAATTGATCAGCCATGCTTTCCCTTAAATTTGGGATGCAGGGTGCCAGCGCAGGCAGGCAGGCTCCACAACCTCTGGGCATGCAGCCAGCCAGGCAGGACACAGGCCACGGCTGCCCTGGAGAAATGCCAGGCCCCTAGTCTCCTGTTGGCCTGCCCAGAGCAGGAACCCCACAACTTGGCAAGTTCTCCAAACACACATATAGACATACAGTAGAAAGACACACACACACACACACACACACACACACACACACACACACACACACACACACACGCACGCACACACACACACACACACACACACACACACACACACACACACACACACACACACACACACACACAAAACACAAAGACACACACACACAGTACAAAGACACACACAACACACACAAACACACACACACACACACACACACACACACACACACACACACACACACACACACACACACACACACACACACACACACACACACACAAAGACAGACACCCAGTACAAAGACAAGGACAAAGACACAAACACACACACACACACACACACACACACACACACACACACACACACACACACACACACACACACACACACACACACACACACACACACACACACACACACACACACACACACACACACACACACACACACACACACGAGCACAGAGCACAGAGCACAGAGACACACACACATACATATTCAATAGGAAGAAACACTCATCCAAAACGGTGAAAAGGGTGGGGGGTGGGGGGTGGTTCGGGAGCTGAAATGTTGGCCGGAATATCTTCGTAACTTAATGATGGATTTGTCCTCCTCTGTGGTGAGTTGAATGTTTGCAGGAAATGCGTCTCCACCAGACGTCTATGGGGGAAAAAAAGAGACAGAGGCAGGTTTCCCCTGAGAAGCTCCTGGATATAATGGTTTTCTCTGGCAATGGTGAAGAGAACAGAGGTCTAGAGATGAGAAGAGGAGAGGAAAAGAGAGGAGGGGGGGGGTAGAAAGAACAGCCTTATTCGCTGCATGCAATCTTACTATTTGTTCTCATGAAAGATCTTTAGGCCTGTGGTGCAAGCAGGAGAGAAGACATTTTCGCTTTCTCCTCCCGAGTGACACTTGAATAGCCCTGTAGCATTCAGGGGTTGCAGGTGAAACAATTGATTTCATGGTATCTTCTGTGACGAGACCAACCATTGTCTCAGCGTGGGGGTCCAGAAGAGGCCATGCGACAGATTGCCATCCTTGAGTTTATTCTGAACTGTTTTACAAATTCGCCGGAGAAGACACAGAAAGAACAGGTCCTTTTGAATTGGCCTCGTGTGGTATTCCCCTCAGAATTTGTTCCTCTCATGGGTCAATTTCAATAGGTTAATGAACCCCCACCCCGCTTGACATTTGAAAGTATCTGAGTGTACCAAATGAAGCTTGAGCACTGAACGAGTGCTGGATGAACTTTTGAACCCGTTACCTCGCCATTCTCCTCAGCGGCTGGATGTGAACTCTCACTGCCTTTGTGTGCTTTGCTGAAGACGGAATCTGTGAGGTTGGACTTTCACTGAACTTTTCTCATTATCCTAATGCCATTCCCCCTCTCCCACTCCCCCTTCCACCACCACTGTTGCCTGCTCCTTCCCAGACAATCCATACCACACCACAAGCATCTCGAAAGGAACATGGAGAGCTGCAGTTACCCCATGTGGAGCCAAGACCAGATCAAAACCACATCCACACAAACAGGCTAGCTCAGCACCAACGCACAGGGAGGAACACAGACGCACAGGGAAGAACACAGACGCACTGGGAGGAACACATACGCACTGGGAAGAACACAGACGCACTGGGAGGAACACAGACGCACTGGGAGGAACACAGACGAACAGGGAAGAACACAGACGCACAGGGAAGAACACAGACGCACTGGGAAGAACACAGACGCACAGGGAAGAACACAGACGCACAGGGAAGAACACAGACGCACAGGGAAGAACACAGACGCACAGGGAAGAACACAGAAGCACTGGGAAGAACACAGACGCACTGGGAGGAACACAGATGAACAGGGAGGAACACAGACGCACAGCGAAGAACACAGATGCACAGGGAGGAACACATACGTACAGGGAAGAACACAGATGCCCTGGGAAGAACACAGACACACTGGGAAGAACACAGACGCACATGGAAAAACACAGACGCACAGGGAAGATCACAGACGCCCTGGGAGGAACACAGACGCCCTGGGAGGAACACAGACGAACAGGGAGGAACACAGACGCACTGGGAAGAACACAGACGCACAGGGAAGAACACAGACGCACTGGGAAGAACACAGACGCCCTGGGAGGAACACAGACGCACTGGGAGGAACACAGACGCACAGGGAAGAACACAGACGCACAGGGAAGAACACAGACGCACAGGGAAGAACACAGATGCCCTGGGAAGAACACAGACGCACTGGGAGGAACACAGACGCACAGGGAAGAACACAGACGCACAGGGAAGAACACAGACGCACAGGGAAGAACACAGACGCACAGGGAGGAACACATACGCACAGGGAAGAACACAGACGCCCTGGGAAGAACACAGACACACTGGGAAGAACACAGACACACATGGAAAAACACAGACGCACAGGGAAGAACACAGACGCCCTGGGAGGAACACATACGCCCTGGGAGGAACACAGACGAACAGGGAGGAACACAGACGCACTGGGAAGAACACAGACGCACTGGGAGGAACACAGACGCACAGGGAAGAACACAGGAGCACAGGGAAGAACACAGACGCACAGGGAAGAACACAGACGCACAGGGAAGAACACAGAAGCACTGGGAAGAACACAGACGCACTGGGAAGAACACAGACGAACAGGGAGGAACACAGACGCACAGGGAAGAACACAGACGAACAGGGAGGAACACAGACGCACAGGGAAGAACACAGACGCACAGGGAGGAACACATATGCACAGGGAAGAACACAGACGCCCTGGGAAAACACAGACACACTGGGAAGAACACAGTCGCACTGGGAAGAACACAGACACCCTGGGAGGAACACAGACGAACAGGGAGGAACACAGACGCACAGGGAAGAACACAGACGAACAGGGAAGAACACAGATGCCCTGGGAAGAACACAGACGCACTGGGAGGAACACAGACGCACAGGGAAGAACACAGACGCACTGGGAGGAACACAGACGCCCTGGGAGGAACACAGACGCACAGGGAGGAACACAGACGCACTGGGAGGAACACAGCCGCACAGGGAAGAACACAGATGCCCTGGGAAGAACACAGACACACTGAGAGGAACACAGACGCACTGGGAGGAACACAGACGCACAGGGAGGAACACAGATGCACAGGGAGGAACACATACGCACAGGGAAGAACACAGACGCCCTGGGAAGAACACAGACATACTGGGAAGAACACAGACGCACATGGAAAAACGCAGACGCACAGGGAAGAACACAGACGAACAGGGAAGAACACAGATGCCCTGGGAAGAACACAGACGCACTGGGAGGAACACAGATGAACAGGGAGGAACACAGACGCACAGGGAAGAACACAGACGCACAGGGAGGAACACAGACACCCTGGGAAGAACACAGACACACTGGGAAGAACACAGACGCACATGGAAAAACACAGACTCACAGGGAAGAACACAGACACCCTGGGAGGAACACAGACGCCCTGGGAGGAACACAGACGAACAGGGAGGAACACAGACGCACAGGGAAGAACACAGACGCACAGGGAGGAACACATACGCACTGGGAAGAACACAGACACCCTGGGAGGAACACAGACGAACAGGGAGGAACACAGACGCACAGGGAAGAACACAGACGAACAGGGAAGAACACAGATGCCCTGGGAAGAACACAGACGCACTGGGAGGAACACAGACGCACAGGGAAGAACACAGACGCACTGGGAGGAACACAGCCGGACAGGGAAGAACACAGATGCCCTGGGAAGAACACAGACACACTGAGAGGAACACAGACGCACTGGGAGGAACACAGACGCCCTGGGAGGAACACAGACGCACTGGGAGAAACACAGACACACTGCGAAGAACACAGATGCACAGGGAAGAACACAGACGCACAGGGAAGAACACAGACGCACTGGGAGGAACACAGACACACTGGGAGGAACACAGACACACAGGGGATAACACAGACGCACACACATGCATGCACATGCACACAGACAGGCACACATGCACACATACACACACACATACACACAGACACACACACACACACACACACACACACACACACACACACACACACACACACACACACACACACACACACACACACACACACACACACACACACACACACACACACACACACACACACACACACACACACACACACAAACGTACACACACAACAGGAGATAGGTGGGTGACTCACATACAGTGAAGCAGAGTGCACAGTGCGTGCCTCTATGATGATGATCTAGGGTAACCATCACATAGAGTATTACATTTTAACGACAACCTGATGCAGGATTAGGATGGAATAAGTAACACTAAGATTCCACCGACTTGGGTTTCAAGTCTTGCCCAAACACCTGGGCCTGTATATTAGGCACCAAGAAGCAGCTGGGAGATTTTGGTTTAGAAACTGATTAGACGCTTGGCTCTTAACTCCAGAATGCTGCCATCACGCTGCAAAGTTTCAGGGTGGAAACTGAGATGGTTCTGGAGTCATTACCCTTACTAAATGGGTTCAAATGTTTCCCTGTGCAATGGGATGCCTCAACCAGCCCTTCCTGATATACTGGGGCACTATTAAGTCGTCACGCCAACTTATTTGCTGTTGAGTAGATGCTTTGTGAGCTGACTATTCATCCATTTCATTATTGACTCGAATGTTATTGAAGAACTTGATCTGTATGTGTTCAGGTATCTTCCATAAAATGACATACAGCGATAAACATTTCTCATTTTCTACTACAGGTGTATGATTGAAAATGAGCTCTACAACAAATATTTAGAAACAATTTACAATGCGATATCAACATGATCAAACACAAGTTAACCCTTAGCTACGATATAAACATTTTTATTACTAGGCAAGTCAGTTAAGAACAAATTCTTATTTTCAATGACAGCCTAGGAACAGTGGGTTAACTGCCTGTTCAGGGGCAGAACAAAATATTTGTACCTTGTCAGCTCGGGGATTTGAACTTGCAACCTTTCGGTTACTAGTCCAATGATCTAACCACTAGGCTACCCTGCCGCCGCACATTGTCAACTGATAAACTGTATGGCTAAAACCAAACCTGTAACCAGATCAAAAACACATATGATCCATAACCCTATTTCACCTGTCACCTAACAAGAAGTCAAAGATGCGTGTGTGCCCAGTTTAGACCAGAGATACAGAGATACAGAGATACAGCGATACAGCGATACTGCTCTGACAATTGAATAATGTACAGGTAACTGCCAAAATAATGGAAACACTTGAGTGAATGAAGGATACAAAGTATATTAAAAGCAGGTGCTTCCACAAGGGTGTTTTTAATGAGTTAATTAATCAATTAACATCCCATCACCCCATTATTTTAGCTACCATGGCTATGCCTCATAGAATGTCAATGCCCCCATCAACAGGGCACGAGTGGTCACTGAATGGTTTGATGAGCATGAAAACGATGTAAACCACATGCCATGGCCGTCTCAGTCACCAGATCTAAACCCAATTGAACAATAATGGGAGATTCTGGATCGGTGTCTGAGACACTGTTTTCCACCACCATCAACAAAACACACAAATGATGGAATTTTGTGTGGAAGAATGGTATTGCATTGTAGAATCTATGCCAGGTGCTTAGAAGCTATTCAGTCTTGTGGTGGCCCTATTAAGACACTGTATGTTGGTGTTTCTTTTACTTGGGCAGCTACTTGTAGGCTATGAGCAGCTATGTACAGTCTGCAATTTAGGGGAGATGTAGAACTAACAACAGTTTTGTACTGATCTCAGAGTAACCTTCCTTAAGAAAAAAAAGAAAAAACAGTAGTTAGTGATGAAGAAAAACTTGAATGGATATTCAGAAAACAAGTGTTCCTGGTTGCACATTTTATCTCCAAAGCTTGGAAGATGGAACAACATAAGTTGTATAATTGAAAAGTTTTTGTCTTGTGTTTCAATTGGTTTTTTATTTCAGTAGGAACGCGAATGTGTATATGTAGTCATACACCCACTGGGCACAGGACGTCAATTCAACGTCTATTCCACATTGGTTTAACACATTTTCATAGAAATGACGTGGAAGCAACATTGATTAAACCAGTGTGTGCCCATTGGGTGCATAAAGCACACAACAAAATACAAAATGGACTCCTGAAGACGCATGACTATCATAATAAAATCAAATCAATGTTAAAATGCTTCTAGCCCAGCTAACAATAGGCATATAGGTATCGCCGAACCGCTATAGAAAAAAGGATTTGTCACTGAAAATGTTGTACATTCATAGAAAGTAAAACCAATACAAATAGTATCCACATACTTTCCAATTGAATAGCCTAGTCATGTGTAAGGTCTTTGTTATTGCTATATGTCATTTGATGGCCTCGTTCCAGGCTGACTACAATGCAGTAGCCAGCTCTCACAAAACCTGGATAGATGTTAAACATATCGACTTACTGCATGAGATGATCTGGCAATATAAAAGACATGGTTACAATCAATCAATCAATCAATCAATCAATCAATCAATCAATCAATCAATCAGACATTTAGGTCTATCTGAGGGTTGACTTGTTGCATATAGCGTTTGTAGTGTTTGCATGTGTAACCTGAAAGGTTTCAAACCTGGGTCAAATAGAGACCTCAATATTGTATTAGTCCACGAGTCACACGCATGCACACACCCTTAGCCCAGCTGACACGGCTCCTCATCAACAAGCGAGCCAATTGAGGCCAACATGACGTGGAGCCCTCCTCCCTCCTCTTCCCTGCTCTCCGCAGTAAAACAATTAAGCTGTTTACTGGGTGAGGGATATCCGTGGAGCTACCCCGCAAATTGGTCTCCAGTGAGGGGCCCATTCCCCGGCAGTGCGGCCGGACAGCTGGAGGTGCTGGCGGAAGCCGATGTGCTCGGACCATCTGGAAAAAGTAGCAGGACTCCAAGGCTGACGACGAGGTGAGGAAAAGTGCTTTCCCCTCTGCGCTTGCCGGAGCTGTGATTTGTACCGTGACGTTTTGCATCGAAGGAGCTGCTCTTTCTCACAGCAGCCCTTTCTGACATCATTCACCTCCGATATATGTCTTTCTGTCTCTCTTTCTGTCTCACTTTCTGTCTCTCTTTCCATGTCAATGTGTGTTAAACAACACTACAGGTCACATTTGAACCCTTCCAAACAGGGACTCCCAATCACTGATATATGGGCATGTTTGTACCAGGTGGTCTAGAAAGCAGAAATATAGACAAGCTTGATAAGCAGTCCTACTCTGAGATGATTTTAAACACAGGCCTGTATCAACCCTCTTTGTCTCAACCCCAGAGGGTGACTCATTTTGGAAGCAGGGGCCTCTCAACTCCCATCAGGATATGATGGCGAGTGACGGGGCCAGGCTCAGAGGAGTTTAAGTGTGTGAAAATTGGGCAGCGATAACAGCTTTTGGGAATATGTCCACGAATTCCCTGTAAAAAAAATATAATAATAATAAAATAAATAAATGTGTAGCCAGGCACTGGTCTCTCAAACCCTAAACAGGGGCACACCATCCGTCGTCCCACACTCTGCTCATGGTGCCATTGTCCAATGGCATCATTTCCTTTTTTATCTTATCACTGACAGAAGATTGGAATAAAAGCATTATGTTAAAGGCCCAGTCGGTAATTTCAACATCCTAACCCTGTCACTTTGTTTGGGAGGATGGGGCTCTGGAAATCATTCTCAAATGAATAGACAGAGCCAGTGCCAGCATCTTCTATTATGTCCATTTAGATGGAACAATGGGTTTATTCACTGTTGTGTGTTTTTTTTTACGGTTGAAATGATACTCTTGCTACTACTGCAGGTCACTAGAATGCAAGCTGCCACTGTGCTGTTTTGAAATGTACGTGCCTTGTGGAAAATAGGCACCAGCGTACCACAAAATATACATTTTTTAACTACCATAACTTTTTAAATTGCGATTTAGAAACCAAATCAACAGTAACAGTTCCTTTTCTGTTAGCTTAATCCAAAACAAATAAAGACTGACGCATGAAGCATTTCCACTTCCTGTACTCAGTCCAATCAAAAGACATCCATCTCCATGGCCATGGCAGATGCAGCACAATGATGATGTCAAAGTATCAATCTGGGCTGGGTTTCCCCTATTCAATCAGTGTCTGTTAGACCAGTAAGACCATAGAGGGACTAAAAATGTATTTTCGGTGAGTATTGTATTACTGATCCACTACAGTAAGAAGACAGCTTCCCTTCCCAAACTTAAATGTAACTGTTGTTTTATGTGATGAATCTTAATACCCTTGGGGGGTCAATGTATGTGGACCTACAATAAGTAAGACTGCATGATACACTGTAGGTCTGATTCAATTCGGGAAAAAAGACCTCTATATATAACACAGAGCTGGATAGATCTTGGCACAGACCTCTATATTTTTCCCTGAACATAGAGCTGGAAAGATCTTGGCACAAACCTCTACATATTTCCCTGAACACAGAGCTGGAGAGATCTTGGCACAGACCTCTATATATTTCCCTGAACATAGAGCTGGAGAGATCTTGGCACAGACCTCTATATATTTCCTTGAACATAGAGCTGGAGAGATCTTGGCACAGACCTCTACATATTTCCCTGAACACGGAGCTGGAGAGATCTTGGCACAGACCTCGGCACAGACCTCTACATATTTCCCTGAACACAGAGCTGGATAGATCTTGGCACAGACCTCTACATATTTCCCTGAACACAGAGCTGGAGAGATCTTGGCACAGACCTCTACATATTTCCCTGAACACAGAGCTGGAGAGATCTTGGCACAGACCTCTACATATTTCCCTGAACACAGAGCTGGAGAGATCTTGGCACAGACCTCTATATATTTCCCTGAACATAGAGCTGGAGAGATCTTGGCACAGACCTCTACATATTTCCCTGAACACAGAGCTGGAGAGATCTTGGCACAGACCTCTACATATTTCCCTGAACACAGAGCTGGAGAGATCTTGGCACAGACCTCTACATATTTCCCTGAACACAGAGCTGGAGAGATCTTGGCACAGACCTCTACATATTTCCCTGAACACAGAGCTGGAGAGATCTTGGCACAGACCTCTATATATTTCCCTGAACATAGAGCTGGAGAGATCTTGGCACAAACCTCTACATATTTCCCTGAACACAGAGCTGGAGAGATCTTGGCATGGACCTGGCACAGACCTCTACATATTTCCCTGAACACAGAGCTGGAGAGATCTTGGCACAGACCTCTACATATTTCCCTGAACACAGAGCTGGAGAGATCTTGGCACAGACCTTACATTTTTGAAAGAACACAGAGCTGGTGGTTATTTTTTTGGCACAGACCTTCATTCATTTCCCTGAACAATTACAGCTGGTGAGATCTTGGAGACAGGAACAATCATCCACGAAAATACAAAGTGAAACCCGGCTACCTAAATTTCCCCATCAGGGACAACACCTGAGATTGAGAACTGGAGAAGCCTATCTTGGCACACCCTCTAATCAACCACAATTTCCCCAATGAAAATACAATGGAGCTGGCCAGAACAAATAATTAAAGCACAGACCAAGGCTTGACATCTTGGCACAGACCTCTACATATTTCCCTGAACACAGAGCTGGATAGATCTTGGCACAGACCTCTACATATTTCCCTGAACACAGAGCTGGAGAGATCTTGGCACAGACCTCTACATATTTTCCTGAACACAGAGCTGGATAGATCTTGGCACAGACCTCTACATATTTCCCTGAGCACAGAGCTGGAGAGATCTTGGCACAGACCTCTACATATTTCCCTGAACACAGAGCTGGATAGATCTTGGCACAGACCTCTACATATTTCCCTGAACACAGAGCTGGAGAGATCTTGGCACAGACCTCTACATATTTCCCTGAACACAGAGCTGGAGAGATCTTGGCACAGACCTCTACATATTTCCCTGAACACAGAGCTGGATAGATCTTGGCACAGACCTCTACATATTTCCCTGAACACAGAGCTGGAGAGATCTTGGCACAGACCTCTACATATTTCCCTGAACACAGAGCTGGATAGATCTTGGCACAGACCTCTACATATTTCCCTGAACACAGAGCTGGAGAGATCTTGGCACAGTCCTCTACATATTTCCCTGAACACAGAGCTGGAGAGATCTTGGCACAGACCTCTATATATTTCCCTGAACACAGAGCTGGAGAGATCTTGGCACAGACCTCTACATATTTCCCTGAACACAGAGCTGGAGAGATCTTGGCACAGACCTCTATATATTTCCCTGAACACAGAGCTGGATAGATCTTGGCACAGACCTCTATATATTTCCCTGAACACAGAGCTGGATAGATCTTGGCACAGACCTCTACATATTTCCCTGAACACAGAGCTGGAGAGATCTTGGCACAGACCTCTACATATTTTCCTGAACACAGAGCTGGATAGATCTTGGCACAGACCTCTATATATTTCCCTGAACACAGAGCTGGAGAGATCTTGGCACAGACCTCTACATATTTTCCTGAACACAGAGCTGGATTCTTGGCATTCTATTATTTCCCTGAACACAGAGCTGGAGAGATCTTGGCACAGACCCTATATATTTCCCTGAACACAGAGCTGGAGAGATCTTGGCACAGACCTCTCATATTTTCCTGAACACAGAGCTGGATAGATCTTGGCACAGATGTCTATATATTTCCCTGAACACAGAGCTGGAGAATCTTGGCACAGTCCTCTATATATTTCCCTGAACACAGAGCTGGAGAGACTTGGCACAGTCCTCTATATATTTCCCTGAACACAGAGCTGGAAGATCTTGGCACATCCTCTATATGTCCCTGAACACAGAGCTGGAGAGATCTTGACAACTCTACATATGTCCACCCTGAACACAGAGCTGGATAGATCTTGGCACAAGAATATTTCCCTGAACACAGAGCTGGAGAGATCTTGGCACAGACCTCTACATATTTTCCTGAACACAGAGCTGGAGAGATCTTGGCACAGACCTCTACATATTTTCCTGAACACAGAGCTGGATAGATCTTGGCACAGATGTCTATATATTTCCCTGAACACAGAGCTGGAGAGATCTTGGCACAGACCTCTACATATTTTCCTGAACACAGAGCTGGATAGATCTTGGCACAGACCTCTACATATTTCCCTGAACACAGAGCTGGAGAGATCTTGGCACAGACCTCTATATATTTCCCTGAACACAGAGCTGGATAGATCTTGGCACAGACCTCTATATATTTTCCTGAACACAGAGCTGGATAGATCTTGGCACAGACCTCTATATATTTTCCTGAACACAGAGCTGGATAGATCTTGGCACAGACCTCTATATATTTTCCTGAACATAGAGCTGGAGAGATCTTGGCACAGACCTCTATATATTTCCCTGAACACGGAGCTGGAGAGATCTTGGCACAGTCCTCTATATATTTCCCTGAACACAGAGCTGGAGAGATCTTGGGATGGAGCTTATTTTAATCAGAAACTTCTGACTCTATTTAATTAAGTTGGACCGAGAAGAGAGATTTTGCAAGAGTGCACTGCAATGAAGCCTTGCCAGTTTTGGTATTACAGTAATCCATTAAAAAAAGGGCTGCAGAATTAGTGTAGTTGGGCGGAATTACAAGAGATGAAGTATTTTGTTAAGACGGACCCGCTAATTAAGACTATTCTTGAAACTTGGAAGTTAACACTTGTTTTGAGAAACAAGTGTATTGGAGTACTTTGGCAATTAGATTCTCTGGATATCGACAAAGCTTATTGAGGATGCTCCTATCATTCAAACCTCAACTGTGTTTTTGTGGGGCAATTTTATTTGTAGTTTATACTGAAGAGAAAAGGGAAAATGAGCGTTCCTGTCAATCACAATGCAACCGTCAGCTGACTAAGGGAGATCTAAGTCTCATGACTTCTCGGAGAAACTTGCCATTCAGAAGAACTTCATGTATGTTCCAAAGTTGGAAACGGGTCTACAGTATAATATACAGAGGATGTTAGAGGACAGATTATCCCAGGACAGATTATCCCAGGACAGATTATCCCAGGGATTATGTTTATCCTGGGGCAAGGAGGAACTCTTTGTCGTAAGCTTTTAGTGCAGTGGGCTAAATCAGGGTCACACAGAGTGTTGAATGGAAGTCTGAAACAAAGCTACTTTGAGACAAAAGTATACACCTCACACATATGGTTATGGGTTTTAAAAAGAAGAGACTTCTACCATGTCAGATATAGGGTTGAAATGTATTACATGTTGAGTTTGCATATCAATATTACACTTTATATACATCACAGATAACTGAAATATAACAAAACTGTTTGACATAGAAACACAGAATTTTCTGCAGTTTTTCATTTAGATCATATTTGTTAATTATGAAAAATATGAATAACATTCCACCGTGAGGCTACTAGAATGTGATTTGGTCATTTGACTGCAGGAAGTGTAGGCCTATAGCTAGAGCTGTATATTATGATTGGTTGAGTTTTTGTATTTGGCTAAGATTGGTAATACACTCAGAAAAAAGAGTCACAAAATGGTTCTTTGGCTGTCCCCATAGGGGCGGCAGCGTTGGACTAGTAACCGGAAGGTTGCGAGTTCAAACCCCTGAGCTGACAAGGTACAAATCTGTCGTTCTGCCCCTGAACAGGCAGTTAACCCACTGTTCCCAGGCCGTCATTGAAAATAAGAATGTGTTCTTAACTGACTTGCCTGGTTAAATAAAGGTAAAATTAAAAAAAAAAAAAAAAATATTAAATAGGAGAACCTTTTTTGGTTACAGGTTCCACGTAGAACACTCTGTGGAAAGGGATAACTATATACTGAACAGAATAGCCTCAATTCGTTGGGGCATGGACTCAACAAGGTGTCGAAAGCGTTCCACAGAGATGCTGGCCCATGATGACATCAAGGCTTCCCACAGTTGTGTCAAGTTGGCTGGATGTCCTTTGGGTGGTGGACCATTCTTGATACACACAGGAAACTATTGAGAGTGAAAAACCCGTTGCAGTTCTTGAAACAAACCAATGTGCCTGGCACCTACTGTACTACCACACCCCGTTCAAAGGCACATCTTTTGTCTTGCCCCTTCACCCTCTGAATGACACACATACACAATCCATGTCTCAATTGTCTCAAGGCTTTAAAATCCTTCTTTAACCTGTCTCCTCCCATTCATCTTTAACCTGTCTCCTCCCATTCATCTTTAACCTGTCTCCTCCCATTCATCTTTAACCCGTCTCCTCCCATTCATCTTTAACCCGTCTCCTCCCATTCATCTTTAACCTGTCTCCTCCCATTCATCTTTAACCTGTCTCCTCCCATTCATCTTTAACCCGTCTCCTCCCATTCATCTTTAACCCGTCTCCTCCCATTCATCTTTAACCCGTCTCCTCCCATTCATCTTTAACCCGTCTCCTCCCATTCATCTTTAACCTGTCTCCTCCCATTCATCTTTAACCCATCTCCTCCCATTCATCTTTAACCCATCTCCTCCCATTCATCTTTAACCCATCTCCTCCCATTCATCTTTAACCTGTCTCCTCCCATTCATCTTTAACCTGTCTCCTCCCATTCATCTTTAACCCGTCTCCTCCCATTCATCTTTAACCTGTCTCCTCCCATTCATCTTTAACCTGTCTCCTCCCATTCATCTTTAACCTGTCTCCTCCCATTCATCTTTAACCTGTCTCCTCCCATTCATCTTTAACCTGTCTCCTCCCATTCATCTTTAACCCGTCTCCTCCCATTCATCTTTAACCTGTCTCCTCCCATTCATCTTTAACCCGTCTCCTCCCATTCATCTTTAACCCGTCTCCTCCCATTCATCTTTAACCTGTCTCCTCCCATTCATCTTTAACCTGTCTCCTCCCATTCATCTTTAACCTGTCTCCTCCCATTCATCTTTAACCTGTCTCTTCCCATTCATCTTTAACCTGTCTCCTCCCATTCATCTTTAACCTGTCTCCTCCCATTCATCTTTAACCTGTCTCCTCCCATTCATCTTTAACCCGTCTCCTCCCATTCATCTTTAACCCGTCTCCTCCCATTCACCTTTAACCCGTCTCCTCCCATTCATCTTTAACCTGTCTCCTCCCATTCATCTTTAACCCGTCTCCTCCCATTCATCTTTAACCCGTCTCCTCCCATTCATCTTTAACCCGTCTCCTCCCATTCATCTTTAACCTGTCTCCTCCCATTCATCTTTAACCTGTCTCCTCCCATTCATCTTTAACCCGTCTCCTCCCATTCATCTTTAACCCGTCTCCTCCCATTCATCTTTAACCCGTCTCCTCCCATTCATCTTTAACCCGTCTCCTCCCATTCATCTTTAACCTGTCTCCTCCCATTCATCTTTAACCCGTCTCCTCCCATTCATCTTTAACCTGTCTCCTCCCATTCATCTTTAACCCGTCTCCTCCCATTCATCTTTAACCCGTCTCATCCCATTCATCTTTAACCCGTCTCCTCCCATTCATCTTTAACCCGTCTCCTCCCATTCATCTTTAACCCGTCTCCTCCCATTCATCTTTAACCCGTCTCCTCCCATTCATCTTTAACCTGTCTCCTCCCATTCATCTTTAACCTGTCTCCTCCCATTCATCTTTAACCCGTCTCATCCCATTCATCTTTAACCCGTCTCCTCCCATTCATCTTTAACCTGTCTCCTCCCATTCATCTTTAACCTGTCTCCTCCCATTCATCTTTAACCTGTCTCCTCCCATTCATCTTTAACCCATCTCCTCCCATTCATCTTTAACCTGTCTCCTCCCATTCATCTTTAACCCGTCTCCTCCCATTCATCTTTAACCTGTCTCCTCCCATTCATCTTTAACCTGTCTCCTCCCATTCATCTCAGCCTCCAGTATTTATGCTTCAGTAGTTTATCGGGGGGCTACGGTCAGTTTGTTATATCTGGAGTACTTCTCCTGTCCTATTTGGTGTCCTGTGTGAATTTAAGCGTGCTCTCTCTAATTCTCTTTCTCTCTTTCTCTCTTTCTCTCTTTCTCTCTTTCTCTCTCTCGGAGGACCTGAGCCCTAGGACCATGCCTCAGGACTACCTGACATGAGGACTCCTTGCTGTCCCCAGTCCACCTGGCCGTGCTGCTGCTCCAGTTTCAACTGTTCTGCCTTATTATTATTCGACCATGCTGGTCATTTATGAACATTTGAACATCTTGACCATGTTCTGTTATAATCTCCACCCGGCACAGCCAGAAGAGGACTGGCCACCCCTTATAGCCTGGTTCCTCTCTAGGTTTCTTCCTAGGTTTTGGCCTTTCTAGGGAGTTATTCCTAGCCACCGTGCTTCTACACCTGCATTGCTTGCTGTTTGGGGTTTTAGGCTGGGTTTCTGTACAGCACTTTGAGATATCAGCTGATGTACGAAGGGCTATATAAATACATTGGATTTGATTTGATTTGATCTACACTGATTGAAGTGGATTTAACAGGTGACATCAGTAAGGGAGTGTAGATTTCAACTGCATTCACCTGGTCAGTGTATTTCATGGAAAGAGCAGGTGTTCATAATGTTTTGTACACTTAGTTTATGTCAGGGATAGGGCCGAACTACTCTATGCATGAATAAATATTTTGGAAAAATGGAACATACTGAAATTGAGGGTTTATGATATTGAGAATCAATGGTGTGAGGTAGGTTGAAACAATCATACTATTGACTTGTTTATTATAAATATACTTTAAAGTAAGAAACTTAAAGGTCCAATGCAGCAGTTTTTATCTCAATATCAAATTATTTCTGTATAATAATGACGTATCGTACTGTGATTGTTTTCAATTGAAATAGTCAAAAAGAAACAAAAATTGCTTCTTAGCAAATGGCAATTGTTCAAGCAAGATTTTTCTTAGGACTGTCTGGGAGTGCTCTCAGTGGGGGAGAGGATGAAAACTATCTGTTATTGGCAGAGAGGTTTGGTCTATGAATCAATTTACAGCCTGGTGTTGACACCAGGCAGGCCAAAACTCCATCCCACAAAAACATGCTGAAATTTCTGGCAGTATTTTCAAACAACTCCTACACTAAAATGGCATTATCCAAATTTCACAGCATTATTCCAACCTTATTTGGAAGTATTTATAAAACACAGTAAAGTCACGATTTTGAATGGGCTGGGCCTTTAATTGTTGCCTGTATAATACTGCCCTCTGCAAAAGTCATTAGCCAGCAACAGCCATGAGTGTACCTACAGTCATAAAAACATAGTAGAAAGGAAGCGCTTATTGTAATACCAGATTAATGGTATGTTATGATAAGATAGCCAATTATCAACACTAATTAGACGCAAAGACCCCGGAGGGAGTGGTTGGCAACAGTCTGCTGCTGGGCCGAGACGGCTTCCTCTGTCACCACAGCAACAAGTAAGCAAAGCTTTCCTTCATTTCAGAAGTCCACACTGTTATGTTTCCCTGTCAAATGAGAGACCTGTCTTTTATTGACTACCTGTCTTTTATTCATTGACAAGTACCTGTATGTTTAAACGTATTGCATTTTTTAGAAACAAAAGTTAGGTCATTAAATAATGCTAAATATCTTAAGTATGTTATCTACTTGAACAACTGTACATGGAAGTTTAAATGTCTTTTTAAGTGGCTGTGGTGTAATTGCATATCATAAAGTCAAATGTTTGCTTTAGAGCGAATGCATTTTAGTGTCGAAGGCAACAAACTGATATTCTGAGCTCAACTGGAAACCAGGAATGGAAACCACTTGTATCTGTAAGGCATTTTGCTCAGTGGTGTACCATTTTGTTGGTTTGTGACCTGACTATATTATGTTGTTAAGGATTATCTTGTCTGTCTACGTAATTTAGAAATTGTCGTATAGCTTCACAGCCCTAATTTTCCAGTGTTGTTCCCTCTCTTCTGCAGTGATGTAAGCAGTTCCCTCTCTTCTGCAGTGATTTAAGCAGTTCCCTCTCTTCTGCAGTGATGTAAGCAGTTCCCTCTCTTATGCAGTGATGTAAACAGTTCCCTCTCTTCTGCAGTGATGTAAGCAGTTCCCTCTCTTCTGCAGTGATTTAAGCAGTTCCCTCTCTTCTGCAGTGATGTAAGCAGTTCCCTCTCTTATGCATTGATGTAAGCAGTTCCCTCTCTTCTGCAGTGATGTAAGCAGTTCCCTCTCTTCTGCAGTCATTTAAGCAGTTCCCTCTCTTCTGCAGTGATTTAAGCAGTTCCCTCTCTTCTGCAGTGATGTAAGCAGTTCCCTCTCTTCTGCAGTGATGTAAGCAGTTCCCTCTCTCCTGCATTGATGTAAGCAGTTCCCTCTCTTCTGCAGTGATGTAAGCAGTTCCCTCTCTTCTGCAGTGATGTAAGCAGTTCCCTCTCTTCTGCAGTGATTTAAGCAGTTCCATCTCTTCTGCAGTCATTTAAGCAGTTCCCTCTCTTCTGCAGTGATGTAAGCAGTTCCCTCTCTTCTGCAGTGATTTAAGCAGTTCCCTCTCTTCTGCAGTGATGTAAGCAGTTCCCTCTCTTATGCAGTGATGTAAACAGTTCCCTCTCTTCTGCAGTGATTTAAGCAGTTCCATCTCTTCTGCAGTCATTTAAGCAGTTCCCTCTCTTCTGCAGTGATGTAAGCAGTTCCCTCTCTTCTGCAGTGATGTAAGCAGTTCCCTCTCTTCTGCAGTGATGTAAGCAGTTCCCTCTCTCCTGCATTGATGTAAGCAGTTCCCTCTCTTCTGCAGTGATGTAAGCAGTTCCCTCTCTTCTGCAGTGATTTAAGCAGTTCCCTCTCTTCTGCAGTGATTTAAGCAGTTCCCTCTCTTCTGCAGTGATGTAAGCAGTTCCCTCTCTTCTGCAGTGATGTAAGCAGTTCCCTCTCTCCTGCATTGATGTAAGCAGTTCCCTCTCTTCTGCAGTGATTTAAGCAGTTCCCTCTCTTTTGCAGTGATGTAAGCAGTTCCCTCTCTTCTACTCATAGAATTTCTTCTGAGACTTTCCAAGGCTATTCCTGAGTAAAATTGTGCTTCATATATACTCTGTAAAAATGTAAATTGTCATGTAGGGTTAAGTAAAAAATTATTATGCTTTAAAGCCATCATTCCTTGCCTGGCGTACCTCAACTTTAGAGTTAATCTACTTTTATACCAATGGATCTGTCGAGTGCTGGAGATTTCAAGTTGAAGATTCTTAGGCTGAGTCATCGTTTCCACATGTACAGTAAGTGATCCCCTTTCCCAGCAAGGAGTGCTGTACAAGCACCTTCTCATTATGTGGGTTGACTATCTTCACACGCTGACGAGCAGTGCAGGTCATTGAACCACCATCCTGTTTATATGGAGTTTCAAACAAAGTTGGGTGAGAGATTTGCAGACCTCGTGCAACCAATCACAGGTTAATGTGGTTGCGGCTCTTACCATCACTTTTATTCTGTCTTCAGTCACCTTTTCACTTTTCCCTCTGCTCCTTCCCCCATCTTCTATGTACACCATGCTAGCAGTCAACAGAAGGTCATTCAGATCATATTTCCTAAGAATGCCTTGTGCATAAAGTCAATACTACTTAATTGGTTACAAATGCAGGATATTAAGTGCCCAATATAGGTGTCAATTGAAAAGTGCAAAATGTCATAAAAAAGGTTGTATGACTTAAGAAATTAGATGCAGCAGAATTTCCCTTTCCTCAATGAATGTTCTGCATTTCTGAACCAAGGCCTTTGCTTGCACCCTATCGAATTGCCATCAAAACCAAAAAAGTTACTGGTATGATAACAAAGGTATTGTATCAGACCCATGCTGGTTTTATGTTCTTATCTCATAATATGTACAGTGCCTTGCAAAAGTATTCACCCCCCTTGGCGTTTTCCCTATTTTGTTGCATTACAGCCTATACTTTAAATGGATTTTCATTTGGATTTCATTTCAAAACAGTCCAAACTGGTGAAGTGAAATAAACAAATATTACTTGTTTAAAAGAAAATAATAATGGAAAAAGTGGTGCGTGACTATGTATTCACCCGCTTTTCTATGAAGCCCCTAAATAAGATCTGGTGCAACCAATTACAATCAGAAGTTACATAATTAGATAAATAAGGTCCACCTGTGTGCAATCTAAGTGTCACATGATCTCAGTATATACACCCGTTCTGAAAAGCCCCAGAGTCTGCAACACCACTAAGCAAGCGGCACCACCAATCAAGCGGCACTATGGAGCTCTCCAAACAGGGACAAAGTTGTGGAGAAGTACAGATCAGGGTTGGTTATTAAAAAATATCTGAAACTTTGAACATCCCACTGAGCACCATTAAATCCATTATTAAAAATGGAAAGAATATGGCACCACAACAAACCTGCCAAGAGAGGGCACGCCCACTCACGGACCAGGCAAGGAGGGCATTAAGCAACAAAGAGACCAAAGATAACCCTGAAGGAGCTGCAAAGCTCCAGAGCTGAGATTGGAGTATCTGTCCACAGGACCACTTTAAGCCGTACACTCCACATAGCTGGGCTTTACGGAAGCGTGGCCTGAAAAAAATAGGCAAACATGTTTGGTGTTCACCAAAAGGCACGTGGGAGACTCCCCAAACATATGAAAGAAGGAACTCTGGTTAGATGAGACACAAATTTTGCTTTTTGGCCATCAAGGTAAATACTATGTCTGGCGCAAACCCAACAACTCTCATCACCCCGAGAAGACCATCCCCACAGTGAAGGATGGTGTGGTAGCATCATGCTGTGGGGGTGTTTTCCATCGGCAGGGACTGGGAAACTGGTCAGAATGTAATGAATGATGGATGGTGCTAAATACAGGGAAATTCTTGTGGGAAACCTGTTTCAGTCTTCCAGAGATTTGAGACTGGGTGGAGGTTCACCTTCCAGCAGGACAATGACCCCAAGCATACTGCTAAAGCAACACTCGAGTGGTTTAAGGGGAAACATTTAAATGTCTTGGAATGGCCAAGTCAAAGCCCAGACCTCAATCCAATTGAGAATCTGTGGTACGACTTAAAGATTTCTGTACATCGGCGGAACCCATCCAACTTGAGGAGCTGGAGCATTTTTGTCTTGAAGAATGGCCAAAAATCCCAGTGGCTAGATCTGAAAAATCTATAGAGACATACCCCAAGAGACTTGCAGCTGTAATTACTGCAAAAGGTGGCTCTCCAAAGTATGACTTTGGGGGGATGAATAGTTATGCACGCTCAAGTTTTCTGTTTTTATGTCTTATTTCTTGGTTGTTTGACAATTAAAAATATTTTGCAACTTCAAAGTGGTAGGCATGTTGTGTAAATCAAATGATACAAACCCCCCAGAAATCATTTTTAATTCCAGGTTGTAAGAAAACAAAATAGGAAAAATGTCAAGGGGGTGAATACTTTCACAAGCAACTGTAAATGGTCAGACAACACCTGGAAACACCTCTCTCCTCCTGCACTATGAGGACTGATGGAAACACCCCTCTTCCCTACACTATGAGGACTGATGGAAACACCCCTCTTCTCCTGCACTATGAGGACTGATGGAAACACCCCTCTTCTCCTGCACTATGAGGACTGATGGAAACACCCCTCTTCCCTACACTATGAGGACTGAAGGAAACACCCCTCTTCCCTACACTATGAGGACTGATGGAAACACCCCTCTCCCCTACACTATGAGGACTGATGGAAACACCCCTCTCCTCCTGCACTATGAGGACTGATGGAAACACCCCTCTTCCCTACACTATGAGGACTGATGGAAACACCCCTCTCCCCTACACTATGAGGACTGATGGAAACACCCCTCTTCCCTACACTATGAGGACTGATGGAAACACCCCTCTTCCCTACACTATGAGGACTGATGGAAACACCCCTCTTCCCTACACTATGAGGACTGATGGAAACACCCCTCTTCCCTACACTATGAGGACTGATAGAAACACACCTCTGAAAGGCAGGTAACCTAGTGGTTAAGAGCATTGGGTCCGTAACTGAAAGGTTGCTGGTTCAAATCACGAGCTGACTAGGTGGAAAATCTGTTGACGTTCCCTTCAGAAAGGTACTTAACCCTAATTGTGCCTGCAAATTAACCATCAACCAACACCATCATGTATTTACCAGACACTTTTAACCGAAGCAACTTACGGTTATGCATACATTTAACGTATGGGTGGCCCAGGAAAGAAACCCACAACCCTGGCGGTGCAACGGCCATGCTCTGCCAGCTGAGCCATACAGGACCAACTATAACCTATCCTCTCAAGGTCACATTTGGACATGTTAGACAAAATGTCAAATAACATTATACGGCTAAACATTATACGGCTAAACACACTCAGTGGCAGTGTTAAAATACAGCTAGCAACATCACAGTCCATGATATATGGACCTAGTTGTAAATATGATGTAAAGTGTGCTGGTTGAAGTGGTGAGCACCATAGAGGTGCCATCCCATAGTCTTGCAGTTTGAATAGCTGAGCACCATAGAGGTGCCATCGCATAGTCTTGCAGTTGAGCATCACATGCTGTATAAGCGCCCTCCCCATAGTGTAACTTGACAGGTACGTATGTACAGATCTGCATTCTTCATTTGATTACTCTGTTGTCGCAGAGATTTGTCGTATGCAACAGGAAATGCAAATTGTAGTTTAATCAAGGTTTAAACAGTCTTCTAAAGTTTGTCAACGTAAGATTCCCAGGCTTGATTTCCACTCTGATGAAAAATGTATCAACTCCTACAAAAAATTATATAAATAACAATCCACATAATAATTCAAATTTCCTGTTGCTGAATGATTATTTTCCTGCTTTGAGAAGCAGGGTCAAATTAAGACATTGCATATGAATGGCCCACAAGTCTGCAGTTTGCTTTAGCCAGTGCTGTACACTCGTATCAGGCAGAGCTGACTCATACTTGGTGGTCCTGGGCTGCTGGACACTGTTCAAGCCGGGTCTGCCGCAAGGGACCTGCCTGGATCAGCTGGGGCTTGGTGGGGAGAAAATAAGGGAGAGAACAAAAGAGGAGGAAAAGCAAGACGAGGAGGGAGAGACGGAGAGAGAGAGAGGGGAAGAGGGAGAGAGGGATAGGGAGTGAGGGGGAGAGGGATAGGGAGAGAGGGGGAGAGGGATAGGGAGAGAGAGAGGGTTAGGGAGAGAGAGAGGGGGATAGGGAGAGAGGGGGGGAGAGGGATAGGGAGAGAGGGATAGGGAGAGAGGGGGGAGATAGAGGAGGAGGGAGAGAGAGGAAGAGAGAGAGAGAGAGAGAGAGAGAGAGAGAGAGAGAGAGAGAGAGAGAGAGAGAGAGAGAGAGAGAGAGAGAGAGAGAGAGAGGGATAGGGAGTGAGGGGGAGAGGGATAGGGAGAGAGGGGGAGAGGGATAGGGAGAAAGAGAGGGTTAGGGAGAGAGAGAGGGGGATAGGGAGAGAGGGGGAGAGGGAGAGATGGGGAGAGGGATAGGGAGAGAGGTGGAGAGGGAAAGGGAGAGAGGGGTAAGGGATAGGGAGAGAGGGGGAGAGGGATAGCGAGAGAGGGATAGGGAGAGAGAGGGGGGAGAGGGATAGGGAGAGAGGGATAGGGAGAGAGGGGGGAGATAGAGGAGGAGGGAGAGAGAGGAAGAGGGAGAGAGAGAGAGAGAGAGAGAGAGAGGGGGGAGAGAGGAGGGAGAGAGAGGAGGAGGGCGAGAGAGCGAATGAGGAGAGCTGGAATGGGCTTGGATATTCTAAATTCACACCAGCTGTAATGATGACAGTAGGCAGCTCCTCTAATATCCCGGGCCTCGGCGCGACAGCTGTGTATAAATCTGTGTTCTCAGGTGCATTGTTTGAAGTCAGCTCAGGTTGGAAAGGGAGCCTTGTCCCAGGCCAAGCCCTCTTTCTCCCTCTCCCTCTCCCTCTCTCTCTCTCTCATTCGCCCTCCCTCCCTTTCTCTCTCTCCCCCTCTCTCCCTCTCTCTCTCTCCCTTTCTTTACCTTTCCCTCTGTCTCTCTCCCGTACTCTCTCTCCCTTTCTCTCTCTCCCTCTCTCTCCTTTTCTTTCTCTCTCTCTCCTTCTCTCTCCCTCTCTCTCTCTCTTGCTCCCTCTACCTCATTCTCTGGCACCGCCTTCTTCCCATGAACCTAAGCCCCAGAAACAAAGTGAGGGAAGAAATGATCTCCCTCTGACCTAGCGGGACTGTACCTTCTTCAGACTTATTTTTCTCTCTCTTGCATTACAAATCCATTGAGTCCAGCACTTTGATACGGCAATGCGGTAGTCTCCGTAAACACAGCAAAGGTTGTTCAAATATATCATCATCATATTAGGATTTGCCATCTGTTTTGTTAGGAAGACGACTTGAGAAAAGCCTCCGTTTGAACTGTTGCATCGACTAAAACAATGTGTTACAGGCAAATTAAATCTACAGGCGAATTAGAGTCGCTGCTTATCTGAGAACTTCATTTTGGCGATGCTCACGAGGATTGTTCTTGATAGTGTTGAAAAAAAATTAAAAAAAATAAACATGCCTCACAAGGCTGTTCCTGGGTTTTCAGAAGCCAACAATCTGAAACCATTCAAATCTCAGAGGTCTAACTGCCTTGGATTCAGTAGGCCAGGTATTCAAATCAAATCACAATTTGTTTGTCACATGCCTGGTAAACAACAGCTGTAGACTAACAGTGAAATGCTTACTTAGTTTGATACTCTAACCCTGTGAGTTTGATATTGTAACCCTGTGAGTTTGATATTGTAACCCTGTGAGTTTGATATTGTAACCCTGTGAGTTTGATACTGTAACCCTGTGAGTTTGATACTCTAACCCTGTGAGTTTGATATTGTAACCCTGTGAGTTTGATACTGTAACCCTGTGAGTTTGATACTCTAACCCTGTGAGTTTGATATTGTAACCCTGTGAGTTTGATACTCTAACCCTGTGAGTTTGATACTCTAACCCTGTGAGTTTGATACTCTAACCCTGTGAGTTTGATACTCTAACCCTGTGAGTTTGATACCGTAACCCTGTGAGTTTGATACCATAACCCTGTGAGTTTGATACTGTAACCCTGTGAGTTTGATACCGTAACCCTGTGAGTTTGATACCGTAACCCTGTGAGTTTGATACTGTAACCCTGTGAGTTTGTTACTGTAACCCTGTGAGTTTGTTACTGTAACCCTGTGAGTTTGATACTGTAACCCTGTGAGTTTGATACTGTAACCCTGTGAGTTTGTTACTGTAACCCTGTTAGTTTGATACTGTAACCCTGTGAGTTTGATACTGTAACCCTGTGAGTTTGTTACTGTAACCCTGTGAGTTTGTTACTGTAACCCTGTTAGTTTGATACTGCAACCCTGTGAGTTTGATACTGTAACCCTGTGAGTCGAGTTGCAGTCATTTCAAGGGTCAGGCAACAGGCAGGTTGAGGAAAGGCAGAAGTTAATTAACCAGGTCAGAGTCTGAAAGGTACAGTGGGGCAGGCAGGCTCGAGGTCAGGCACGCAGACAGGCTCAGTGTCAGGGTAGGCTGAATGGTGAGGCAGGTGGGGTCAGGTCAGGCAGGTGGGGTCAGGTCACACGGGCGTGGTCAGGTCAGGCAGGCGTGGTCAGGTCAGGTGGGGATCAGGTCAGGCGGGCGGGGTCAGGTCAGGCAGAACAGGTTGGAACCGGGAGGGCAGGCTTGACATGACAAGACGAACTGGCAACAGACAAACAGAGAACACAAGTATAAATACACTGGGAATAATGAGGAAGATGGGCGACACCTGGAGGGGGGTGGGGACCATCACAAAGACAGGTGAAACAGATCAGGGTGTGACACCCACTTTGACAGCCAGCTCAATGTGAGTGCCTGTAGTTGTTTGACTGTAACAACTTCAAGTGTATCCAAGTGTAGAAATAGGCAATCAGAGATTCTAAGGTGGAGAGCTGGAAGCAGTAAAACATTTTGGCTGAACAGATTGACTTGCAGACATCGAACAGATTGATTGGATTTAGCTTTTCATTTCAAGCCAAATCTCAATGTTGCTGTATCCTTAACTTCTTCAGGGTGATCTTGTGATATATCAATAAGTTAATGTTAATCAAATGTGAATCAATCATACCAACTGGAGACTAGTATGCCTTTTTGGCTTCCTAAAGCTATCCATTAAACCTTAAAGCTCAATGCTGGCATAAGTTGAAGTAATACTCACTGACTATCTCTTACAAAGGCACCAGTTTAGCTCAAATCCCCTTTTTTCTGCATGTTTAATAAACTTGAAATGCGTTTACCAAAATGTCTAGTTATTACATCAGCTGTCAGATTCTTACTTTTGATAACACGAGTCATCTGACGACATCTTATTTTGATAACACCAAAGGTCATTTGGATTAAGCCTTGGTGGCTGAGGTGTGTCCTGACGCCCCTGCACTGCCCATCCTGTGACGTCCACAGAAACAAGGAGTCCACCCAAACAGGATGACACGTATCTAACTGGTGGCTATTCACCTCTGACCTGGTTCAAAGTGGAGAGGAGTTCAGTTTAAGGTGGCTCCTCTAATGCATGTAACTTACGCTCATAGAGGAAATGGTACTATTGTAGGAGGCTTACATTGTGTTGTGCTCATGCTGTGTTCAGTTACTTCTCATACATGAAGAGGTAGTTCAATTAGCCTTCATACATTATGGTTTAACGTGACCAACACAAACTATTCCGGTCAATAGAATTTAGGAATGTTCCTTCCTCAATGCTGCGGTAATGTACAGCTTTTATGAAGCACTGTTCTATACAGTGAAGGCCAGTGAGACAGTGCTCCTCCTAGAGACCAGTAACCACTTCCTGCCACTAGCCAGTCAGAGCCTCTGACGATGCTGCCGTGCTCTAGGGATCCCGTCCAGGATGCTTGAGGTGTCATGGACCTACAACCTCCGTAACGGCCGCCGCGAGGGCTCCCACGCTCAACCCTGACGTTGTAACGGTTTTCTAGGTGTGGTGAAGGAGAGTCGGACCAAAACGCAGCGTGTAGATTGCGATCCATGTTTAATGAACAAAAAAACGTAACACGAATCTAAAATACAAACACTACAAAAATAAAGAATGTAACGAAAACCGAAACAGCCTATACTAGTGAAAACTAACACAGACAGGCACAAGGACACTAAGGACAATCACCCACGACAAACTCAAAGAATATGGCTGCCTAAATATGGTTCCCAATCAGAGACAACGATAAACACCTGCCTCTGATTGAGAACCACTCCAGACAGCCATAGACTTTGCTAGATAACCCCACTAGCTACAATCCCAATATATACACACCAAAACCCCAAGACAAAACACACCACAATACAAAAACCCCATGCCACACCCTGGCCTGACCCAATACATAAAGATAAACACAAAATACTTCGACCAGGGCGTGACAGACATACTTTCCTCACCGCCAAGCTAGGATTACACAGGCACAGCCCTTGTCGAGTACCCAGAGTACATCTTACCAGCCTGGTGCCTTAAATTCCTGGGTGGTTTTTACATTCCTCTATGGTCGAAGAAAAACACCCGTCCACTTCTTAAAAGAAATAACAGCTTACAGGGGTTACGAGCCACTTTATATTCTCTTATACTATTAGAAAAAAGGCCAATCTCAATGTTACTGGTGGATTTATGTTGCACTGTCTCCAGACAGTGCCTTTAAAGATTAGCAGAGCCCTTTGATTGGGTGTGTTGCGTTATGAATGATGTGTCACTGAGATGGCACAGCACCACTAGTGTAATAATTAGCCCAACTCAAGGGAGACAGACTCTGTAGCACTAACCACATGTCCTAACTGACCATGGGCCGTAACTAGTCCACGGTCAAAACTTGTCTACGGGCCATTAAGAGGGGGCAGCTTGGGATTGAGGCTAGAAAAAAAGGACTCCTGTTAATAAATTCTTCCAAATTGTAAAGAAAATTTGGCTGTGGGGAGAGCTATTTAATACGAGAAATATCCAAAGCAAACAGAACCACTCCCTCTACTAACATCGAGAGAGGCAGCCATTACCCCCTGTGCCTAACCTGGCTTCAAGAACAACCCTCAACTCAATACATAAAAAACATATACCATGATATTTACCCCCAAAATACTGTACAGTGTGTTACAATTCCTACCTTTCACAGTAATATAGATTCACATGGACATTATATTGCAGTTGAATGTAAAAGATAAGGTGCCATTTTCTGGAGTGACAAGATGAGGGAGGACTCTAATGAAAAGAGAGGCTCAAATGATGATCGGAGCAATGCTACTGCAATCCAGAGAGGTTCATTACAGATAAGTAGCTGTCAGTGCCATTTATGATGAGGGATGACCATGGTTCAACCCTACAGAGTGCTGTGGAGGCTACTGTAGACCTTCATTGCAAAACAGTGTGTTTTAATCAATTATTTCAAATCAAATCAAATTTAATTTGTCACATACACATGGTTAGCAGATGTTAATGTGAGTGTAGCGAAATGCTTGTGCTTCTAGTTCCGACAATGCAGTAATAACCAACAAGTAATCTAACTAACAATTCCAAAACTACTGTCTTATACACAGTGTAAGGGGATAAAGAATATGTACATAAAGATATATGAATGAGTGATGGTACAGAGCAGCATAGGCAAGATACAGTAGATGGTATCGAGTACAGTATATACATATGAGATGAGTATGTAAACAAAGTGGCATAGTTAAAGTGGCTAGTGATACATGTATTACATAAGGATGCAGTAGATGATATAGAGTATGAATAATGTAGGGTATGTAACATTATATTAGGTAGCATTGTTTAAAGTGGCTAGTGATATATTTTACATAATTTCCCATCAATTCCCATTATTAAAGTGGCTGGAGTTGAGTCAGTGTCAGTGTGTTGGCAGCAGCCACTCAATGTTAGTGGTGGCTGTTTAACAGTCTGATGGCCTTGAGATAGAAGCTGTTTTTCAGTCTCTCCGTCCCAGCTTTGATGCACCTGTACTGACCTCGCCTTCTGGATGATAGCGGGGTGAACAGGCAGTGGCTCGGGTGGTTGTTGTCCTTGATGATCTTTATGGCCTTCCTGTAACATCGGGTGGTGTAGGTGTCCTGGAGGTCAGGTAGTTTGCCCCCGGTGATGCGTTGTGCAGACCTCACTACCCTCTGGAGAGCCTTACGGTTGTGGGCGGAGCAGTTGCCGTACCAGGCGGTGATACAGCCTGCCAGGATGCTCTCGATTGTGCATCTGTAGAAGTTTGTGAGTGCTTTTGGTGACAAGCCGAATTTCTTCAGCCTCCTGAGGTTGAAGAGGCGCTGCTGCGCCTTCTTCACGATGCTGTCTGTGTGAGTGGACCAATTCAGTTTGTCTGTGATGTGTATGCCGAGGAACTTAAAACTTACTACTTGGTCACTTGAATGTATTTAGTATCGGTTAATCTAAAAAGGACAACTTTTTCAATGTATTTCCTGGAGGATGGTCCTCCCTATCCTTCTTCTGAGGAGCCTCCACTGTTACAGATAGTTCCCAGAGTTCATTACCGACATGGCCATGAAGTTTATGAGGTTCCATTCGAAATTAATGGAACATCCACAACAAACCAAGGACGATGGCTCCTGACACAGCATACTGCACATAACTCATCCATTAAGAATAACTCAACTAAAAAGAAAGGAGAGCCTGAGAGCCCAACTTCTAATACAACCGTTCAGTCATGGCTCCATTGCATTTTTGGTGCATATTTTCAGATAGAGAGTTGACAACGGTACTGGTACTGTCGCGTCAGTATGACACAGCGAGGACAGTGCTGATCTTTCTTGACGCCAAGGCTGGCCGACCGTCCGCGGATGAGGAGACCTTCAGATGACATGACAGGCGCTTAGCACGGCCTGCCTGCCAAATCCTGCATCAGTCAGAGATCTGACTAGGAGCACAACACCCACACGAGTTGTCCTCATCCACACATCCAATTACTCAAACTGAGATGGCACAGCACCATCATCAATGTGTGGAGTGAAAGTGATATGAAATCAGCAATTTGCCCAAATGTTTATCTCTTTCTCTCACACAACAGGCAGGGGCATGAGAAGTTGAAAATGTTTAAGCTGCAAAGCACCTACCACACCATGTCAGATTGAAGATAATTCAGAACAAGTAAAGACCAACTGTTGAAGAGCCTGCAGCTATAAAGTGTGTTGCCAGTACATGTAACTGAATGCAGATAGTCTGTCAGATGCTCATTTCCCTCATCGTCAATTCAAGTCAAGAGAGTATTGCAAGAGCTAATGCTTCATTCCTGTCAAGCCCTCTTAAATCAGCAGCTCACACATTTTACATTAACATTTTAGTCATTTAGCAGACGCTCTTATCCAGAGTGACTTACAGTGGCAATTAGGGTTAATTGTCTTGCTCAAGAGCTCATCGGCAGATTTTTAAGAAATTTGGCTCAGAGATTCCAGCCAGTAACCTTTCGTTTACCGTCCCAGTGCTGAGACGAGTCGTATTCACCTCAGTTCAATCAACTCTTTTAGTGCCTTCAGGCACTGGTGCTGAGAGAAGAGACACACTTGAGTTAGGCTACTACAGGATACTTCTTACGTAATTGACCCTAAGCCCCGCCCCCCCCTTGGTTACTGTTGCAACCTCGGACAACAATTTCCCGGGAAACCCGATTCCACCTTCGAAATCCCTTCACAATGATCTCAAACAATGTTTCTAATACACAATGAAATTAAACACAGACGACCCCTCAGGGAACTCTCGGGTATGTCGTGGTGAACGGTCATTACAATTGCTTCACAGGAACCTGGTAAAATGATGTTTATAGTGTAGCTAGCCACTGTGAATGGCTGGGAATCATCACTGTCAGCATGGAGTCAAAGCTACTAACCACTCTTGGAGTTAAGTATTGCTCTCAGAACATATACTGTTGTCAACAGCTTATGGGGTTTGTAATAAGAACATGGCTAACAGCTAGCTAACAGACATTTCTAGAAGACAAGTTATATTCAAAAACAAATTATATTCATTAAGGCTAGCTGCATAGTGTTAGCAACATTTGGTGGTTAATGAGACTAAGAGCTAGCTAACCAGCTGAGCTAGCAAACAATGTAACAAAAATATAATTACAGATTCAAAATATATTCCATCAACAGGCTCTGCCTTTCAGGGATTACATTAGCAGGTACCCCTGGTGTACTGTTCAATTATTTAAAGCTACAATATGTACCTTTTTGGGCATAGAAAAGTGAGATATAGGTCTTTCATTCCCGTTGAAAGCAAGTTTAAGCAGGGGTAGATTACATTTACATTTACATTTAAGTCATTTAGCAGACGCTCTTATCCAGAGCGACTTACAAATTGGTGCATTCACCTTATGACATTCAGTGGAACAGCCACTTTACAATAGTGCATCTAAATATTTTAAGGGGGGGGGGGTGAGAAGGATTACTTTATCCTATCCTAGGTATTCCTTAAAGAGGTGGGGTTTCAGGTGTCTCCGGAAGGTGGTGATTTCTATGCTTCCCATTATTAAGTTTTGTTTGTGCATCTTTTACTTTGGGTTTTGTACACCAGCTTCAAACAGCTGAATATACAATATTTTGGGTTGTAGAAATTATATTATACAGTGGTTCAGATGGTACAATGATTCTCTACACAATAACTGCTTGTTTTGGCACATAAAATAAATGTAGGCCAACTATTAGAATTTCAGCAACCAGGAAATGGCCGACGAATTTCTGCATAGTGCATCTTTAACAATTTAAACAATGTATATATATAATTTAAAAAATTACCACTGCCCTCATTGGCTTTCATGTGTTTCACACATGAGCTTGCCCAAGGTATCGGACTCAACGACAGTTTCTATCCATTGGAGCGCTACGATTGGTTCCTCAAAATTCTGGGGAGGGTTAGGGTTAGGGTTAGGGTTAGGGTGCCAGTCTACCATGCTGGCAACCCAGAAGGTCATCAGGTCACCCATAGTATGGTTCTCCAAACACAGGGACCTGCTCTGATAGTTTTACTCTGCTCATTGCCAAAACCCTCCCCACCGGGCACACACACACACACACACACACACACACACACACACACACACACACACACACACACACACACACACACACACACACACACACACACACACACACACACACACACACAGACATACACTAATTCATTTGGGAGAAACCACAGCAAATAAACCGCAGCAAAGACTTGACAAAATGTTATAAGCAGCCTCAGAAAACACTCCTACTACTCAGAGGGGGCAACTGTGCACTCCGGTCAAGAGGAACTGCATGTTACCAGGCATTTATGGGTCCAAGTGAGAATCCTGGTGGGACGTGGGGGTGGAAGGTGCGGGCCACTGGAGTGGCAGTCTGCCTAGGTTAGGTGTGTTTTATATAGCGAGACAGCGAAGTTACAAGTCTGGTACTGGCGAGGAAGTTGCGTTACACGGCATTAAAAAGCCTTGCCAATCATTACTGTATCAAAAAGGCATTGGACTTTTCAACCCTTGTTTCTCTTATTTTTATACCAGTAGCCAACATCTTCAATAACTTCCACACGTTTTTAAGATGCTCCTATTTCATGGTAGGCTGAATGATGTTTACGATTCCTTTTCGTGCATTTAAAATACAGCACTTGGGCTAATCAAGAGGCTATTATATTTCCCCCATCATTGTCATTTATACATTGTAGTCCCTTGTGCTGTCTGTTCGTCTGCCTGTCTGCCTGTCTGCCTGTCTGCCTGTCTGTCTGTCTGTCTGTCTGTCTGTCTGTCTGTCTGTCTGTCTGTCTGTCTGTCTGTCTGTCTGTCTGTCTGTCTGTCTGTCTGTCTGTCTCTCTCTCTCTCTCTCTCTCTCTCTCTCTCTCTCTCTCTCTCTCTCTCTCCTCTCTCTCCTCTCTCTCTCTCTCCTCTCTCTCTCTCTCTCTCCTCTCTCTCTCTCTCTCTCTCTCTCTCTCTCTCTCTCTCTCTCTCTCTCTCTCTCTCTCTCTCTCTCTCTCTCTCTCTCTCTCTCTCTCTCTCTCTCTCTCTCTCTCTGCTGTGCGTTTCTGTTAGAACATGTCTATTTATCTTGATATCATGTGTGAACAGACTTCTGGCAGCCCTGTGTTGGGACTTGTAGCACACCGGCCCCACAGAGATGCTTCCAGCATTACGTCATTTGTCAGAACAAAGGCACAGTGGGGATGGGATGGGTGGGGGTTGTGAGGAGGGGATGGGTGGGGTTGTGAGGAGGGGATTGGTTGTGAAAAGGGGATGGATTGGGTTGTGCGGAGGGGGTGGGTGGGGTTGTGAAGAGGTGATAGCTGGGGTTGTGTGGAGGGGATGGGTGGGGTTGTGAGGAGGTGATAGGTGGGGTTGTGAGGAGGTGAAAGGTGGGAATGTGCAGAGAGAATGGGTGGGGTTGTGAGGAGGAGATAGGTGGGGTTGTGAGGAGGTGATAGGTGGGGTTGTGAGGAGGTGATAGGTGGGGTTGTGAGGAGGTGATAGGTGGGGTTGTGAGGAGGTGATAGGTGGGGTTGTGAGGAGGTGATAGGTGGGGTTGTGAGGAGGTGATAGGTGGGGTTGTGAGGAGGTGATAGTTGGGGTTGTGAGGAGGTGATAGGTGGGGTTGTGAGTGATGGGGGGTTGTGAGGAGGGATGGGGGGGGTTGTGATAGTTGGGGTTGTGAGGAGGTGATAGTTGGGGTTGTGAGGAGGTGATAGGTGGGGTTGTGAGGAGGTGATAGGTGGGGTTGTGAGGAGAGGATGGGGGGGGTTGTGAGGAGGTGATAGTTGGGGTTGTGAGGAGGTGATAGGTGGGGTTGTGAGGAGGTGATAGGTGGGGTTGTACGGAGGTGATAGGTGCTGCTGAGAACGGAGGGAGAAGTCATCATTGGAAGGAAGGAAGGAAGGAAGGAAGGAAGGAAGGAAGGAAGGAAGGAAGGAAGGAAGGAAGGAAGGAAGGAAGGAAGGAAGGAATAGCCGTGGGAGGATATACAAACTTAAGGTAGGTTTAAGCTAGGCTGCTGATAAGAGAATAGAATCACTCTCATTAAAAAGCTTTTTTTTTTCATGTGCTTAATTAAGTTCTCTTTCATGTGAGAAGTGCCTTAGTTGGCTCTACAAGCAACATTCCGAGGAGATTTTTGAACAGATTTAATAGGGACGTTCACAGCGTCTGATTTTTAATGGGCCTATATAGACTGATTTGGTACTTTAGTTCAATACTTTAGTTATCACACGATTCTAATAACTTTGTTTGAAAATGTTTGGCAATGCAGATTATTGTCTCAACTTCATCACTTTGCAATTATTAAAGTATGTACCGTAGAAGTATATTGCAGTATGTCATCTTAAAATAATAGGTCACACTTTATTCTGATCGTCCGGATCGTCCATCTCTAGATGCTCTACAGATGGTTGTGCTGTCAATCATTTTATAAATGCTTACGTTCCTAATTCTAAATTGCTTACGTTAGCAATATGACCATATAAATACAACTTTTAAATTGTTTCCAAAATGTGACAAAATGTTAAATGATGACCAGAAATATCACAAATGAATATCCAAAACTGCAGTATAGTGTCCCTCACACATCTTGAGAATACTCACTATAGAAATGACACACCCTTTCAATCTCTTAGATCTCTGTTTAGAAGTCATTATAAGGACATTGCATCTTTTTTGATCTGTTGGAAATATAAGCTAGATCTTTATCTTGCGGCTAATGTATGTATGACATCTGAAGTGAAATTGATTGCACAGGATCTTTAAATTGAGAACTATAATAAGAACTCACAAACTTGAATCACTCAAGGTCTTGTTTGAATCAGAGGCAAAGCGTTAACTCTGTATTAACATATTGTCACGTTCGTCGTAGGGAGGAGACCCAAGGCGCAGAGTGAATTGAATACATTATATATTTTAATGAAGACGGACACTAAACAAACTACAAAACGAACGTGAAGCTATACTACAAATGTGCAGACACAGGCAACTAGACATAGACAGTACAAAAACACATACATCACCCATGTCACACACAAATATCAAGTTTTAATTCAAATATGAAGTTACCTGAAGCCTGTTTCCTGGGACCGTACTATTTTTAACATAGTATGATGGACTGTGTTGATCCATTTTCAGAAACACTGACACTGAAATGAGTAAAAATCTATATTGGTGGGCACATGTTGGCACCAATACTGACATGTTTATTTGTTCTCTCTTCACTTTGACTACAGTTTCCAGAAGTTATGGGTTGGTGTCTTGCAACTGTGAAAACATCACGTTCACATGTAGGATTTAAATAACGTTATTCTCCACACATGGCGGCTCTCAACACCCGACAACAGAAAGATTTGGCCACTACTATCCAAGAGATTGTCTGAGAGGATATTACCTCTGCCATCCACATGCAATTAAACTGATCAATTAATCTCTTGAACTGCTCATTTCTAAAGTGGACACCCACTCATAAAAAGTGGAAAGTTTGGAGACAATGACCAATGTGACAGAAGGTAAATTCCATGACCTGGAAAATAGCGCGAACTAAGCTAGAAGAGGAATTCAATATTCTAATATATCCCTCAAAAATCGTTCCTGTAAATTCAATGTGCGGATCACAGGACTTGAAACTGCTGTGGAAGCGGGCAACCCAACATCATTCATGAGTAATCATTCTATGAACTGTTTGGGCAGGACAATCTGGGTCCCATGCCGCTGACAATCCATAGTTTTGAAGTCAAATGGCAAATTGTTCGCCTCACAGCGGAATCGGGGGGCTCTGACCTATGCGGAGAAGAGGATCAGCATATACCCAGATCTGAACTGCTAAAACAGAGGGCAACCTACAACGAGGTGAGATCCCAGCAGCTGAACCTGAGATGCTGCTTCATCTGAACTGCTAAAACAGAGGGCAACCTACAAAGAGGTGAGATCCCAGCAGCTAAACCTGAGATGCTGCTTCATATGAACTGCTAAAACAGAGGGCAACCTACAACGAGGTGAGATCCCAGCAGCTAAACCTGAGATGCTGCTTCATCTGAACTGCTAAAACAGAGGGCAACCTACAACGAGGTGAGATCCCAGCAGCTGAACCTGAGATGCTGCTTCATCTGAACTGCTAAAACAGAGGGCAACCTACAACGAGGTGAGATCCCAGCAGCTAAACCTGAGATGCTGCTTCATCTGAACTGCTAAAACAGAGGGCAACCTACAAAGAGGTGAGATCCCAGCAGCTAAACCTGAGATGCTGCTTCATCTGAACTGCTAAAACAGAGGGCAACCTACAACGAGGTGAGATCCCAGCAGCTAAACCTGAGATGCTGCTTCATCTGAACTGCTAAAACAGAGGGCAACCTACAACGAGGTGAGATCCCAGCAGCTAAACCTGAGATGCTGCTTCATCTGAACTGCTAAAACAGAGGGCAACCTACAACGAGGTGAGATCCCAGCAGCTGAACCTGAGATGCTGCTTCACCCACCTGGAAAAACTCATCTTGATCTTCCAGAATATAACACACACATTTTCCACTGCTAAGGACGCTAAAGACATCAAGCCCAACAGGCAAGGGGTAGAGCTGAAAGATCTAGGCTAAACCCATTATTACTGGCTCAATATTCATGTATGATACCCACGCACAATCACGCAGCCGTGGCTGTGATGCTGCCCTCAGCATAAGTCAATGATGAGTACACCCCCTCAATTGGGTAAAATAAACACTATTATTATTATTAATATTATTTTTATTAGTATTGTTGCTGAACATTGGAACGTGTTACTGTTTAATTGCCTATGGTCCAGGGCCCGGTTTCCCAAAATAATCTCAAGGCTAAGTTCACTGTTAGATTCTTTGTAGGAGCATCGTTAAAACTCTGAGCTGTTTCTCAAAACCATCGTTATTATTAATGTTGATCTTAAAAACTCTCGTAATCTAACGCCTGCCTCAGACTGCTTGTAGAAAAGCTAAGTGCATAATTTATGCACAGAAGATTTCTGCTAAACATATAATCACATGGTTTATCATCTCTTTGTGAACACTGATAACTTGAGAACAAAGTTGACTACAAAAAAACATTGTCTTTGCAAATGATACAAACAACAACGTCTAAAAAAGATGCTTCAAATGACAGCACAGACAAATGCTTTAAAATAAACACTGTTTCATGAGCTGAAATAAAATATCCCCAAAATGTTCCATAAACACCAAAAGCCTATTTCTCAAAAATGTTGTGCACAAATTTGTTTACATCCCTGTTAGTGGGCATTTCTCCGTTACCAAGATAATCCATCGACCTGAAAGGTGTGGTATATCACGAAGCTGATTAAATAGCATGATCCTTACAAAGGTGCACCTTGTGCTGCGTACAATAAAAGGCCACTCTAAAATGTCCAGCTTTGTCACACAACACAATGCCACAGATGTCTCAAGTTTTAGGGGGTGTGCAGTTGGCATGCTGACTGCAGGAATGTCCACCAGAGCTGTTGCAAGAGAATTTGATGTTAATTTACTGACTGGTTTTCTGATCCACACCCAAACCTTTTTTTTATGTATCTGTTGCCAACAGATGCATATCTGTATCGCCAGTCATTTGAAATCCATAAATTAGGGCCTAATGAATTTATTTCAATTGACTGATTTCCTTATATGAACTGTAACCTGTTAAAATCTTTGAAATTGTTGCATGTTGCAATTATATTTTTGCGCAGTATATATGACAATCCCTCAGTCATAGTCATAACAGGCAATATCTGATTTGCTCTGCTCAGAATCACTAGAAGAAGCAGACACAGTGATCCAATTGCGCCTTTGCTTTTCTTATTATCCATGGAACCCATGGCCCAGGCAATTTGTCAATCGAGGGAAATAACACACATTTTCCTAAAATCGAATGATCACTTCATCTCATTATACACAGACAATATTTTACTATATCTAGACAATGTATCTCAATCACTTACAATTGCATTGAATATCATAGATTAATTTTATAGTTTGAGATGAAGCTGAATTTATCTAACCAAATGAGCCCTACTGCCGCTCAAGACCCCGATGGAGGACTCCATCTCTGCTTATGGAATCCCAATCGTTTCCCATTTTACATGTTTGGGAGAAGATATACTGCCTTGCTTAGATAAAACTATTGCCTGAAACTTTAACAGAATGCTCAAATCAATTCAATCCAACCTCAAATCAATTCAATCCAACCTCAAATCAATTCAATCCAACCTCAAATCAATTCAATCCAACCTCAAATCAATTCAATCCAACCTCAAATCAATTCAATCCAACCTCAAATCAATTAAATCCAACCTCAAATCAATTAAATCCAACCTCAAATCAATTCAATCCAACCTCAAATCAATTAAATCCGACCTCAAATCAATTAAATCCAACCTCAAATCAATTAAATCCAACCTCAAATCAATTCAATCCAACCTCAAATCAATTCAATCCAACCTCAAATCAATTCAATCCGACCTCAAATCAATTCAATCTGACCTCAAATCAATTCAATCTGACCTCAAATCAATTCAATCCGACCTCAAATCAATTAAATCCAACCTCAAATCAATTAAATCCAACCTCAAATCAATTAAATCCAACCTCAAATCAATTAAATCCAACCTCAAATCAATTAAATCCAACCTCAAATCAATTCAATCCGACCTCAAATCAATTCAATCCAACCTCAAATCAATTAAATCTGACCTCAAATCAATTAACTCTGACCTCAAATCAATTCAATCCAACCTCAAATCAATTCAATTGACCTCAAATCAATTAAAAATCAATTCAATCTGACCTCAAATCAACCTCAAATCAATTCAATCCAACCTCAAATCAATTAAATCCAACCTCAAATCAATTAAATCCAACCTCAAATCAATTCAATCCAACCTCAAATCAATTCAATCCAACCTCAAATCAATTAAATCCGACCTCAAATCAATTCAATCCAACCTCAAATCAATTCAATCCAACCTCAAATCAATTAAATCCAACCTCAAATCAATTAAATCCAACCTCAAATCAATTAAATCCAACCTCAAATCAATTCAATCTGACCTCAAATCAATTCAATCTGACCTCAAATCAATTCAATCTGACCTCAAATCAATTCAATCCGACCTCAAATCAATTCAATCTGACAGATGGAATATTTTCCCAATTGCTTTAACCGGCAGAATATCTAATGTCAAAATGAATTTATATGGTTCAACACTTCCCTTCTCTTCCCCTTCTGGCTATTGGGATACATTCATAGTCTGCTTTCAAAGTGTATATGGCGATAAAAAATCATAGATAAAATGTAATTATTTACAAAGAGAAAAAGACGTAGGAGGATTCTCTGTACCAAACTTTCAATTCTATTTCCAGGCCCTAGCATTTCACTGCATCCTAAAGTGGTTAAAAACCTCTTTGGGCTGCAATCCCGTTAAAGGGATGATATGACAACAAGCAGTGAAAGTGCAGGGGGCCAAATTCAAAACAATAGAAATCTCATAATTACAAGTCCTCAAACATACATGTATTTTATACCGTTTTAACGGTAATCTTGTTGTTAATCCCACCACAGTGTCCGATTTCAAATAGGCTTTACGGCAAAAGCACCACAAATGATTATGTTAGGACAAAAACTTCAAAAAGTTATATTACAAGTCGAAGAAACATTTGAAACTAAGTACAGAATCAATCATTAGGATGTTTTTTTATCATTAATCTTCAATAAAGTTCCAACCGGAGTATTCCTTTGTGCCTTCAGGAGCCATGGAACGCAGGTCGCTGTCATGTGAAATCTGCGTGACCAGAAAATGGATGACTGCCAGACACCTGATTCATTCTGCTGTCATTCAGTCCCACAACACAGTAGAAGCCTCATTCAAATGTATATAGACGGTTGGCATCTAGTGGAAGCCCTAGGAAGTGCAACATCATTAACATCTCAAGGGGATTTCAATGGGAACTGTGTTGAATACATACCGACCTCAGATTTCTCACTTTCTGTTTTGATTTCTCCTCAGGTGTTTGCCTGCCATATGAGTTCAGTTATACTCACAGACATCATTCAAACAGTTTTAGAGCATATATTAGCAACTGAGACTGAGGAGCAGGCCATTTACTTTGGGCACCTTATTCATCCAAGCTACTCAATACTGCCCTTAAAGGCAATGCTACCAAAAACGAATTGAGTGTATGTAAAATACTGACCCACTGGGAATGTGATTAAAGAAATAAAAGCTGAAATAAATCATTCTCTCTGCTATTATTCTGACATTTCACATTCTTAAAACAAAGTGGTGATCCTAACTCACCCAAGACAAGGAATTTTTACTAGGATTAAACATCAAGAATTGTGACAAACTGAGTTTAAATGTAGTTGGCTAAGGTGTATGTAAACTTCCGACTTCAACTGTATGTGTTTGAGCACACACACACACACACACACACACACACACACACACACACACACACACACACACACACACACACACACACACACACACACACACACACACACACACACACACACACACACACACACACACACACACACACACACACACACACACACACACACACACACACACCTCACTCCCCTTCTTGGCTTCCATGGCAACCCCCACGGGAACCTTTCCCCAATAGAATATTTTCCCACAGGAACCACACCTGTTGGCATTCTCACAAACAATCACAACATTGTTTCAATAATATATATAACTTTTCTCACAGTTCTGGTATTTAAAGCTTTTATGAGGCCTTACTCACAATTCATTCTGTGGCAGCACAATGACCTAACGATATACTGTATGTGAGGCTCTTGATCATATATTTCATCATGAGACTGGTGAGGAGGAGAAATTCCTTGTTAAACATTGACACAAAGTAGTTTGTGATAAATAGCACAATATGTTACATCTGAGTATTTGTTATAGTCAAAATAATCCCTACATTATGCTTTTTTAAACTCAAAAACGAGTTGTATGAACTTTGGTCAATGAGGCCTACAGGACATAAATATCAAATAGAAGTTCACAAGAACTTAAGTTGATAAAAGATCTAATACAACATTCAATGATAATATATGTATTATTATGGGTTTATTATCAACTATAATGGGGCGGTCATTTTGGACAGGGAACACAGAATTAATTAACATGAAACAAACACAACAGTAGGGTTAATTAAAGTTCCCACGTATGCTGAGCACTTGTTGGCTGATTTTCCTTCACTCTGCAGTCCAACTCATCCCAAACCATCCCAATTGGGTTGAGGTGGGGTGATTGTGGAGGCCAGGTCATCTGATGCAACATTCCATCACTATCCTTCTTCATCAAATAGCCCTTACACAGCCCGGAGGTGTGTTGGGTAAATGTCCTGTTCAAAAACAAATTATTTGTCCCACTAAGCGCAAACCAGGTGGGATGTCGAATCGCGTGGTAATGTGGTAGCCATGCTGGTTAACTGTGCCTTGAATTCTAAATAAATCACAGACAGTGTCAACAGCAAAGCACCCCCACACCATCACACCTTCTCCTCCATGCTTCACGGTGGGAAACACATGGGAAGGTGATCCATTCACTTACTCTGCGTCTCACAAAGACACCGCGGTTGGAACCAAAAATCTCAAATTTAGACTCATCAGATCAAAGGACAGATTTCCACTGGTCTAATGTCCATTGCTCATGTTTCCTGGCCCAAGCAAGTCTCTTCTTCTTATTGGTGTCCTTTATTAGTGGTTTCTTTGCAGCAATTGGACCATGAAGGCCTGATTCAAGCAGTCTCCTCTGAACAGTTGATGTTGAGATGTGAACTCTGTAAAGCATTTATTTGGGCTGCAATTTCTGAGGCTGGTTACTCTGAAAAACGTATCCTCTGCAGCAGAGTTAGCTCTGGGTCTTCCTTTCCTGTGGCGTTCCTCATGAAAGCCAGTTTCATCATAACACTTGATTGTTTTTGAGACTGCACTTGAAGAAACTTTCAAAGTTCTTGAAAATTTCAGTATTGACTGACCTTCAGTCAACCCTATCTTGTCAAAACACAACTGATTGATTCAAACGCATTAAGAAGGAAAGACATTTCACAAATGAACTTTTAACCAGGAACCTATTTTTTAGGGGGTTGATCAGCTTTAATATTGCAGATAGATTGTCGACGGGGGCAAACTACGTGCCCGCCAGGACACCTACAGCACCCGATGTCAAAAGAAGGCCAAAAAGATCATCAAGGACAACAACCACCCAAGCCACTGCCTGTTCACCCTTCTACCATCCAGAAGGCGAGGTCAGTACAGGTGCATCAAAGCTGGGACCAAGAGACTAAAAACCAGATTATATCTCAAGGCCATCAGACTGTTAAACAGCCAACATTAATACAGAGAAGCTGCTGCCTATGTACAGACTTGCACTCATTGGCTATTTCTATAAATGGATCACTAGTCACTTTAATAATGCAATTTTAATTATGTTTACATTTCTTGCATTACCCATCATATATGTACAGTATATACTGCATTTTATGCCATCTATTGCATCTTGCCTATGCCGCTCTGTCATTTCTCATCCATATATTTACAGTGGCTTGGCATTTTTCGTATTTGTTGCCTTACAACCTGGAATTAAAATTGTTTTTTTGGGGGGTTCATATCATTTGATTTAACAACATGCCTACCACTTTGGAGGTGCAAATAATTTTTTTATTGTGAAATAAACAAGAAATATGTTTTTAAAAAAATATTCAAAAATGAGAACTTGAAAGTGCATAACTATTCACCCCCCCTCCCCCCAAAAGTCAAAACTTTGGAGAGATACCTTTGCAACAATTACAGCTGCAAGTTTCTTGGGGTATGTCTCTATAAGCTTGGCACATCTAGCCACTGGGATTTTTGCCCATTCTTCAAGGCAAAAAGTTGGATGAGTTCCGCTGGTGTACAGCAATCTTTAAGTCATTCCACAGATTCTAAATTGGATTGAGGTCTAGGCTTTGACTAGGCCATTCCAAGATATTTATTAAATGTTTCTCCTTAAACCACTCAAGTGTTGCTTTAGCAGTGTGCTTAGGGTAAGTGTCCTGCTGGAAGGTGAACCTCCATCCCAGTCTCAAATCCCTGGAAGACTGAAACAGGTTTCCCTCAATAATTTCGCTGTATTTAGCATCATCCATCATTTCTTCAATTCTGACCAGTTTCCCAGTGTCATGTCCGTTGTATTGATGAGACCAAGGCGAAGTGTGATATGAATACATCTTCTTTTAATAAAGAAAGAACACTAAACAAACTAACAAAATGACCGTGAAGATAATACAACGAGTGCTGACCATACAACTACACGTACACCATAACCCACAAAACCAAAATGGAAAATGGCAACCTAAATAGGATCCCCAATCAGAGACAACGATAAACAGCTGTCTCTGATTGGGAACCAATTCAGGTCACCATAGACCTAGATATACCTAGACATACTAAAACCCTATAGATATACCAAAAAAACCTAGACAGGACAAAAACACCAAGACAATACAAAAACTAAACCAACCACCCTTGTCACACCCTAACCTAACCAAAATAATAAAGAAAACAAAAATAACTAAGGTCAGGGCGTGACACCCAGCCCCTGACGATAAAAAACATGGTGTTCTCGGGGTGATGGGAGGTGTTCGGTTTACGCCAGACATAGCATTTTCCTTGATGGCCAAAAACCTCAATTTTAGTCTGATCTGACCAGAGTACCTTCTTCCATATGTTTGGGGAGCCTCCCACATGCCTTTTGGTGAACACCAATCTTAAAAAGGTCCTAGATAGGTCCTAGATATTTCTTTTCAAATAAAAATGGTTTTACTCCAGAGAGGTTAGAAAAAGTATCTAGATCCTCTATGCGGCTGTTGAGGGATTCTAATTGTGGATTTAAAAGCAAACATGAATCATCAGCATTTTTAAACCCTGGATTTCTAAATCCATTTATATTATTGTCGGATTGAATTTTAACAGCTAACATTTCAATGGCAATAATAAATAGATATGCCGATAGAGGACAACCTTGTTTTACTCCTCTTGACAGTTTAAATCTTTCTGAGATGTAGCCATTATTTACTATTTTACACCTAGGGTTACTATACATAACTTTAACCCATTGAATAAGAGATTCTCCAACATTGAAATATTCCAGGCATTTATATATAAACTCCAGTTGTACTTTATCAAAAGCCTTTTCAAAGTCAGTTATGAATACCAGGCCTGGTTTCCCAGATATTTCATAGTGTTCTATTGATTCCAGTATTTGTCGTTTATTATCTCCAATGTATTGTCCATGTAGAATTTTTGCATCACAACACTGAAGTGTAAGAGGCCTCCAATTTTCTTAAATGACTGGATCTTTATATATATACCACTTGGATCCTGTTTCAGTAACAATGAAATCAGACCTTCTTGTTGTGTGTCTGATAATCGACCATCTATATAGGAGTGGTTAAAACATGTTAAGACCTGTCCTCTGAGTATATAAAAAAAAGTTTGGTATAAATCCACTGGTATGCCATCCAGCCCTGGAGTTGTCCCAGACGTAAAGACTTAAATTGCATCAAGAAATTCCTCCTCTGTAATTTAGCCTTCACATGAGTCTTTCTGTACAGATGTTAATTTTACATTATTAATAGGAAAAACCTGTTAATTGAAATGCATTCCAGGAAACTACCTCAAGAAGTTGTTTGAGAGAATGACAAGAGTGTGCAAAGCTGTCATCAACGCAAACGGTGGCTACTTTGAACAATCTCAAATATAAAATATATTCTGATTTGTTTAACACATTTTTTTGGTTACTACATGATTCCATATGTGTTATTTCATAGTGTTGATGTCTTAACTATTATTCTACAATGTAGAAAATAGTAAAAATAAAGAAAAACCCTTGAACAAGTAGGTGTGTCCAAACTTTAACTGGAAATGTATATACTAGGCGGTGTCCGAGGAAGGCCCAAAAAATGGTCAAATACTCCAGTCACACAAGTCATAGACTGTTCTCTCTGCTACCGTACGACAAGTGGTACTGGGGCGCCAAGTCTAGGTCCAAAAGGCTCCTTAACAGCTTCTACCCCCAAGCCATAAGTCTGCTGAAGAATTAATCAAATTGCCACCCAGAAAATGTACATTGACTCCCCCTTTGTTTTTACACTGCTGCTACTTTTACACTACTGCTATTTATTATCTATGCATAGTCACTTTACCTTCATGTACAAATTACCTCGACTAACCTGTCCCCCCTCACATTGACTCGGTACCGGTAGCCCCTGTATACAATATAGCCTCATTACTGTTATGTAATTTTCTTGTGTTACTTTAGATTTTTTTTTAAATATAATTAATTTCTTAAATATTTTCTTAATTACATTTCTTGAACTGCATTGTTGATAAGGGCTTGTAAGTAAGTGTTTCACTGTAAGGTCCACAGCTGTTGTATTCGGTGCATGTGACAAATACAAATTGATTTGATTTGAGTTGCATATCTACCATCTGAAGATCATCTATAGTGGACCATCCTAATAAAGATCAAAGCTATTAAACAAGATGGCCTCTCTTTCATTTTAGAAAGATAGAGAATAAGAGGAAGGAGATACAGACAGACTACACAGACTAAAATGCAGACAGACAGACAACACAGACAGTTCAGTTCAATTCAGAAATGCAGGACTGCAGAGCTATGGTCCATGTCCAGGCTCTATGACAACTTAAGCTTTGGTAAATGACTTGTCTACTCTATGACAATTGTAGCTTCAATGAGTTGTCTACAAACTATATGACAACTGAAGCGTCAATGTGTTGTCTACAAACTATATGACAACTGAAGCTTCAATGTGTTGTCTACAAACTATATAACAACTGAAGCTTCAATGAGTTGTCTAAAACTTGTCAATACAAACTATATGACAACTGAAGCTTCAATGTTGTCTAGTCTGACAAAGTTGTCTACAAACTATATGACAACTGAAGCTTCAATGAGTTGTCTAGAGACTATATGACAACTGAAGCTTCAATGAGTTGTCTAAAACTATATGACTGATATGACAACTGAAGCTTCAATGAGTTGTCTACAAACTATATGACAACTGAAGCTTCAATGAGTTGTCTACAAACTATATGACAACTGAAGCTTCAATGAGTTGTCTAGAAACTATATGACAACTGAAGCTTCAATGAGTTGTCTACAACTAATGAGTTACAACTGAAGCTTCAATGTGTTGTCTAGAGACTACTGAAGCTTCAATGAGTTGTCTACAAACTATATGACAACTGAAGCTTCAATGAGTTGTCTAGAGACTATATGACAACTGAAGCTTCAATGAGTTGTCTAGAAACTATATGACAACTGAAGCTTCAATGAGTTGTCTACAAACTATATGACAACTGAAGCTTCAATGAGTTGTCTAGAGACTATATGACAACTGAAGCTTCAATGAGTTGTCTAGAGACTATATGACAACTGAAGCTTCAATGAGTTGTCTACAAACTATATGACAACTGAAGCTTCAATGAGTTGTCTAGAGACTATATGACAACTGAAGCTTCAATGAGTTGTCTAGAGACTATATGACAACTGAAGCTTCAATGAGTTGTCTAGAAGAAGCTTCAATGTGTTGTCTAGAGACTATATGACAACTGAAGCTTCAATGTGTTGTCTTATATGACAACTGAAGCTTCAATGTGTTGTCTAGAGACTATATGACAACTGAAGCTTCAGTGTTGTCTAGAGACTACAAACTATATGACAACTGAAGCTTCAATGACAAACTATAAGACAACTGAAGCTTCAATGTCTAGAGACTATATGACAACTGAAGCTTCAATGACTAGAGACTATATGACAACTGAAGCTTCAATGAGTTGTCTACAAACTATATGACAACTGAAGCTTCAATGTGTTGTCAAACTATAAGACAACTGAAGCTTCAATGTGTTGTCTAGAGACTATTTGACAACTGAAGCTTCTACAAACTATTGACAACTGAAGCTTCTAGAGACTATATGACAACTGAAGCTTCAATGAAGCTTCAATGAGTTGTCTACAAACTGTTCAATCTACAAACTAAGCTTCAATGACAACTGAAGTTCAATGACAACTGAAGCTTCAATGAGTTGTCTAGAGACTATATGACAACTGAAGCTTCAGAGTTGTCTAGAGAGTAGAGCCATAATAAGAACATTCTGAACAGGTGCAAACATGAAGTAGATCTCACCCAAACAGACAGACAGATACCCATGCATAGCTCCATCTTGACTTTCCTTACTAAGGTTGTGTTCTGCCTTCCAGTGAAGCCCTACGTTCTGGAACACATGCCAGGCAGCGGATGGGGTGTCTTGTTGGCCTAGAACTTGGTCCAAAATGCCAGTCATGGATTGAATGTAGGACATACCTGAGATGCCCAGAATAAAAGCTCTCCCTCCCACTGTTAGTGAACTGTTCAACAAGCTGACATTGGCAGAGGGATGGGCACATTGACATAACTTCGATGGATGGTACCACAGGGCATCAGATCATATTCCACCCAATGAGTTAGAGGAAAGGGAGATCCTACAACACTAAATTGTGTGTTCTGTGTAGAAACAGAATATAACTATCATCATTCTGTTCTGCTTTGGAATACAACTGCTGATTCAGCATTACCATCAAGAGGAGGGTTGTCAGTTATCACAAGTATGAATTGTAAAATGTTCAAATATTGTAGGGCTACATGTTGATGGTGCCACAGAGCACAGATCTGTTTAAAAAATACTGTATAGTGTTATTTTTCCTTTTCACAATGAAGTTGTGTAGGCCACTGATGTTGACAGATAAGTCATGCTAGCCTGTCAGATGGTTCAATTGACAATCAGAATAATCACAATGAAACAAGTACTTTATATGGAGGTTATTCAATATAACATTCCATCTGTCTTCTCCACAATGCCAAACTGGGAGACCATGTGAATTATGAGCACTGATAAGATGTACAGTGCATTCATAAAGTATTCAGACACCTTGACTTTGTCCACATTTTTTTACATTCCAACCACATTCTAAAATGTATTAAATTACTTTTTTCCATCATCAATCTACAGACAATACCCCATAATAACAAAGCGAAACAAGGTTTTTCATTTATTTTGCAAATGTTTTGAAAATAAAGAACAGAAATACCTTATTTACATAAGTACTCAGACCATTTGCTATGAGACTCAAAATTGAGCTCAAGTGCATCCTGTTTCCATTGATCATCCTTGAGATGTTTCTCCAACTTGATTGGAGTCCACGTGTGGTAAACTCAATTGATTGGACATGATTTGGAAAGGCACACACCTGTCTATATAAGGTCCTACAGTTGACAGTGCATGTCAGAGAAAAACCAAGCCATGAGTTTGAGGAATTTGTCCATAGAGCTCCAAGACAGGATTGTGTTGAGGCATAGATTTGGGGAAGGGTACCAAAAAATGTCTGCAGCATTGAAGGTCCCCAAGAACACAGTGGCCGCCATCATTCTTAAATGGAAGAAGTTTGAAACCACCAAGACTCTTTCTAGAGCTGGTGGTCTGGCAAAACTGAGCGATAGGGGAGAAGGGTCTTGGTCAGCGAGGTGACCAAGAATCCGATGGTCACTCTGACAGAACTCCAGAGTTCCTCTGTGGAGATGGGAGAACCTTCCAGAAGAACAACCATGTCTGCAGCACTCCATCAATCAGGCCTTTATGGTGGAGTGGCCAGATGGAAGTCACTCCTCAGTAAAAGGCACATGACAGCCCACTTGGAGTTTGCCAAAAGGCACCTAAATGACTCAGACCCTGAGAAACAAAAATTCTCTAGTGTGATGAAACCAAAATTTAACTTGTTGACCTGAATGCCAAGCGTCACATCTGGAGGAAACCTGGCACCATTCCTATGGTGAAGCACGGTGGTGGCAGCATCACGCTGTGGGGATGTTTTTCAGCGGCAGGGACTGGGAAACTAGTCAGGATCATGGAAATGATAAACGGAGCAAAGTACAGAGATCCTTGATTAAAACCTGCTCCAGAGCTCTCAGGACCTCAGACGGGAGAAAGTTCACCTTTCAACAAGACAAAGACCATAAGCACACAGCCAAGACAACGCAGAAGTGGCTTCGGGACAAATCTCAGATTGTCCTTGAGTGGCCCAGCCAGAGCCCGGACTTGAACCCGATTGAACATCTCTACAGAAGACCTGAAAATAGCTGTGCAGCGACGCTCCCAATTCAACCCGACAGAGCTTGAGATGATCTGCAGAGAAGAATGGGAGAACTCCCCAAATACAGGTGTACCAAGCTTGTAGCGTCATACCCAAGAAGACTTGAGGCTGTAATCGCTGCCAAATGTGCTTTAACAAAGTACTGAGTAATGTGTCTAAATACTTATGTAAATGTAATATTTCCGTTTAAATGTTTTAAATAAATGTGCTAAAATTTTAGATTGATCAGGGGGGAAAAAACTATTTAATCCATTTTAGAGTAAGGCTGTAACATAACAAAATGTTGAAAACGTCAAGGGGTCTGAATACTTTCCGAATGTGCTGTAGATACGGAGAAACAGGATGCAGATTCAGCTATTTAACCTACAAAATGAGGCCTCAGGTAAGTCTTCTCGGAACTGAAGATTAGAAAGAGAACAAACAAATATCATCTTTTAAAACAGAGCCAAACTCTAGACTTTTTAAAGTTAAGGACTGGGATCCGACTACAGTAAAATCACCTTACCAAACTCACACACACACACACACACACACACACACCACCACACCACACACCACACACACACACACACACACACACAGACACACACACACACACATACACACACCATACACATACACACACACCATACCACACACACCACCACACACATACAAGGAGATAACTTCTTCAACATACAGGTAACTGCCAAAATAAAGGAAACGCCAACGTAGATTCTCCAAGTTTCTGGAACTCTATTGGAGGGATGTGACACCATTCTTCCATGACAAATTACATCATTTGGGGTTTTGTTATGGGGTGGTGGACTACACTGTCTCAAACAAGCACACACACACACATACACACACACACACACACATACTCTGTGATGAACAAATAACTGACACAAATATATTTTTAAGGAAAGTTACAATCATCATTCGGTTTTACCCAAGCCTGCATGCACACAGCACGTTTATGCTGATGGATTTGTGGTGTGAGTGAGGATTTGTGGTGTGTGTGAGTGAGTGTTTGTTTATGAGTCATGTGTATGGATTTGTGGTGTGTGTGTGTGGGTGTTTGTTTATGAATCATGTGTATGGATTTGTGGCGTGTGTGTGTGGGTGTTTGTCTACAGTAGGTATTGTTTGTATATGTTTATGAATCATGTGTAGGGATTTGTGGCGTGTGTGTGTGGGTGTTTGTCTACAGTAGGTATTGTTTGTATATGTTTCTGAATCATGTGTATGTAAATGAGTATAAAGTAGGAAAGGAAAGCGTTAAAGGCTCAGCTCTATAACAGTCTCTCCTCTGTGGGAGCGAAGTATCACAGGACATACACACAGCTTAAACATACGCACACAGCTCATGCACGACACACTCAGAACCAAACTCCATGCATACAGTGCCTGGCAAAAATATTCATCCCCCTTGGCATTATTCCTATTTTTTTGCATTACAACCTGTAATTTAAATATATTTGGATTTCATGTAATGGACATACACAAAATAGTACAAATTGGTGAAGTGAAATGAAAAAAATTACTTTTTTAAAACAATTTTAAAAAATTTAAAAAACGGAAAAGTGGTGCGTGCATATGTATTCACCCGGTTTGCAATGAAGCCCCTAAATAAGATCTGATACAACCAATTACCTTCAGAAGTCACATAATTCATTAAATAAAGTCGATCTGTGTGCAATCTAAGTGTCACATGATCTGTCACATGATCTCAGTATATATACACCTGTTCTGAAAGGCCCCAGAGTCTGCAACACCACTAACACCGCAAGCAGCACCATGTTTGGCAAGCGAAACAGGTCAGGGACAACGTTGTGGAGAAGTATAGATTTGGGTTGGGTTATAAAAAAAATATCAGAAATGTTGAAGATCCTACGGAGGCCCATTACATCCATTATTAAAAAAATTGAAAGAATATGGCACCACAACAAAACTGCCAAGAGAGGGCCGCCCATTAAAACTCACAGACCAGGCAAGAAGGGCATTAATCAGAGGCAACAAAGAGACCAAAGATAACCCTGAAGGGCAGAGATTGGAGTATCTGTCCATAGGACCACTTTAAGCCGTACACTCCACAGAGCTGGGCTTTAAGGAAGAGTGGCCAGTAAAGCCATAGCTTAAAGAAAAGAATTTGCAAACATGTTTGGTGTTCGCCAAAAGGCATGTGTGAGACTCTCCAAACATATGGAAGAAGGTACTCTGGTTTGAGGCCATATGTGATGGATACAGCATTAATGATAAATTGGACTATATCATTAGTGACAATGCTGCTGACATGAGAAAAGCATTCACGGTGTGCTTCCCCATTGAACAAGAAGATGAGTAAATGACGAAGATCACCTTAATGACCCAGAGCTCTGGAATGACCTAACCCTTGAAGACAGTGGATGATGCTATTGCAAAAAAAAACAGTGTTTGCAGTGTTTTGCCCACACTCTCCAGCTGCTGGTGGGAGATGGCTTGAAAGAAACAAAAGTGATGACTCCTTCACTTTCAAAGTCATCATAAACCAGCTCACTGCTGCATACAAGCACAACATACAAAGAGGTGTTTGAGGCTGAATTTGGGGAAAGAGGCATCCCTGCTGCTGTCAACACACGATGGATCTCAACACTGAGACAAGTGGAGGCAGTTGTTCAATGTGACCATCTAAAGCTCAGTCATGTTCCAGAAAAAGCTGAGCACAAGGAGTTGTTGTTCACAGTACAGGAGTGGAAAAGTTGAAGAAGTTGTTGAACATCCTGAAGCCATTTGGAGAAGCAACAGATAGGACACATGGGGAGAAGATAGTCACAATCAGTTCTCTTGTTCCCTCGGTCCTGTCCCTGAATCATCAGCTGGAACAGCGGAAGCCTCAAGTCCATTTCCTGAGCTGCCTGGTCAGAAGTGTCCAGGCATCCCTGGAATCTTCATCAATGTGAAAATGGCCAGGACACAAGATGGAATCACTGCCCACTTTTCAGATCCAGTCTACCTCAAAGCAGCTGCCTTGGATCAGGCTTTTACTCTGATGTGGGTGGAGCACCATGTGCTCATCAAGGAACAGGTGGCACAAAGAGTGAAAGGTAAATATTATTGAGTTTAATGTGACTTTATATCAGAATTTAATTCAATTGACTGCAACAATAATACTTTTTCAGTTTAACCCACTGCATCACCAATACTCTCATACCGAAATGCTTTTTGGTTCTGCTATGCTTTTACGTGTTTTGCCAGAACTGATTCTGCAAGATGCTACAGGAACTGAGCAAGCTGTGCCTCTTGTTGAGGAATAGCAAGAGGATCATTGTCTTGGACAAGAAGAATGGCTGTTTGCAGCATACTGTAAGAGGCAGAAGAAAGCTGTTGGGATCCCTCCAGCACTACAGCTAAGTCACTACCTTGACATATGCGAAGGACAGAATGCTCTCTTGTTCTGGGCAATGAACAGGAAGTCTCTTCCTTCACTGTGCCGAGTGGCCATCGGGGTCTTGGCAGTGCCTCCAGTGCTCTGGTGGAGCGTGTCTTTAGCCATGGTGGTATCATACTGCGACCTCATCGTGCACAAATGACTGACAGATTTTTATCGAATTTGGTCTTCTGCAAATGCAATGCATCATAGGGCCCTGACATAAGAGAAAAAATGTAACCGTTTATGCATTGTACACACACACGTAGTCTCCATGTTCAGGTTGGGATCTGTATTTTTTTCTCAGACATTCAGGCCACTGTTCAAATTGTAGGCCTACTTGAAGTTCAGTAGCAATTGTTCTGATGTAACTTTTAAAAAATGATTGTAACTTTATGTCATGATTGATTTAGGTGTGTAGAGTGTATCTGGAGAGAGAGCACTACAATATGTTGTTTTTGTTGTCATATTGATGTCTTTCTCATGTCTACCCATGTGTTTCCATGGAAATACATGGATAGCCATGAGAAAGACATCAAAGACATTTGACAAGAAAGACATTTGAATAAACTTAATATACTAACTCTTACTCTTGTTAAATATGACATGGTATTAAATTTGGTGAAGAGCACATTATGACTTGATTAGGACTTGAGACTTGACTTGAGACTTGTCTGTTTTGACTTGAGACTTGACTTGGGACTTGTCTGTTTTGACTTGAGACTTACTTGTGACTTGTTAAACAATGATTTGTTCCCACATCTGGTGGTTAGATGTGCCAAGCTTATAGAGACGTACCCCAAGAGACATGCAGCTGTAATTGCTGCAAAAGGTGGCTCCACAAAGTATTGACTTTGGGTGGGTGAATAGTTATGCACGGTGAAGTTTTCTGGGTTTTTTTGTCGTTTGTTTCACAATAAAAAGTATTTTGCATCTTCAGTGGTAGGCATGTTGTGTAAATCAAATGATACAAACCCCCCAAAAATCCATTTTAATTCCAGGTTGTAAGGCAACAAAATAAGAAAAATACCAAGGGGGGTGAATACTTTTGCAAGCCACTGTGCAGCTCAGACAGGCACATTTACAGCACACACATGATAGAGAGAGCGAGAGCTAAGATCAAGCATGGATTAACATAATCAAATCATTAGTTAAGACATTCTTTAAACAATGCAAAGGCTACAATAATTTGGTATTTATTTTTTTAGGAAATTAGCCACCGCTTTGCTATTAACAATTAAAGACACTAACAAATCTACATAGAAATGAAAGGTCTGACCCCATTGCCGCACTGACATGAAAATAACAAATGAATTCATCTTATAACACTCATCCACAGCTGACTAATGGAGAAATTCAGTTTCACCCACTTCTATCCCTCAATCTCATTCCCTAGGAAAAGGGATTGGAAGAAGCTGTTCTCTTCTTTGTTTTGGTTGAAAATAAGTAATCTATTTAGTACAGTATGTGGTGACAGCATACACAGAGAAATGAAAGAAAAGTCAATATTGTCTAACTGACGAAACAACACCCACATGCAGCACTAGTCTAGAATGATTCAAATGTGGAACCGGTCACAAGGTTTCACACCTAAATATGGTAAGACCAGTTTTGTTCCTGAGGTTGTCCATGTGTTACTGTATGTTTAAGACTTTGTCTCAACAAAAGTGAAAGATTTGTGGTTTTATGAAACTGTAATTCACAGTGAACCAGGTGCATCAACAAAGAGTTCTGGAGGTCTGATGTCTGCTGTCTGTCTTTAGTCAGAATCACGTTCACACTGGAAAGTGACGGACAGATCTTGAAATGTGAAAAAGTCTGCTGCAAACTGCATACATTCGTAAGGAATTTTCTCCATCATATACTTGAACAGTGGTTTACGCAGTCTTGCCAGGTTTAGATTCCTGTGGATGGAAATGGCTTTAAATGAGAAATCTACTGTATGTTTCAGTGTTCCTCGAGGCTCTATTCTCAGGCCACTACAGTCGGTAACCCTCACTGACTCCTGCCCCTTGACCCCTGGTACTGTGGTGAGGAAACCCCAACAAAGCCATGGAGGGACAGTTTGATTACATATCCATAACCTGTTTGCTGTGGTGAGTGGACACTTCAGTCTGGAAAAAAAAGCCAACATGGCAGCAACCCTCCACACCACGGCCGCCACAGAGTCACTTGTGACAGTTTATCTCCTCATTAGTGACTGGATGACATTTCCAGCATCTTTCCAACCATTTCTGTGCTCGGGTTTTTCTGGCGAGTTTCAGTTTCTTTCCAAGGTAAAGAACCAAGCAAGGCAGACCAGGGGCAATCCGACACCTTATATGATGAGAATGGTAACCAAGTTCAGACAGCAGTAAGTGAGGGTTATGGTTAACGCAGAGGAAGAGACAGGGAAAATGAGGGTAGAGCCATGTAGGACAAACCTTGCCCAGATACAGAATGAGGGGAAAGCCAATCATGAGAAACCTTGCCCAGATACAGAAGGAGGGGAGAGCCATGCATGAGAAACCTTGTCCAGATACAGGAGGGAGAGCCATGCATGGGAAACCTTGTCCAGATACAGAAGGAGGGGAGAGCCATGCATGGGAAACCTTGTCCAGATACAGAAGGAGGGGAGAGCCATGCATGGGAAACCTTGACCAGATACAGAAGGAGGGGAGAGCCATGCATGAGAAACCTTGACCAGATACAGAAGGAGGGGAGAGCCATGCATGGGAAACCTTGTTCAGATACAGAAGGAGGGGAGAGCCATGCATGGGAAACCTTGACCAGATACAGAAGGAGGGGAGAGCCATGCATGAGAAACCTTGACCAGATACAGAAGGAGGGGAGAGCCATGCATGGGAAACCTTGTTCAGATACAGAAGGAGGGGAGAGCCATGCATGAGAAACCTTGTTCAGATACAGAAGGAGGGGAGAGCCATGCATGAGAAACCTTGTTCAGATACAGAAGGAGGGGAGAGCCATGCATGAGAAACCTTGTTCAGATACAGAAGGAGGGGAGAGCCATGCATGGGAAACCTTGTCCAGATACAGAAGGAGGGGAGAGCCATGCATGGGAAACCTTGTTCAGATACAGAAGGAGGGGGAGCCATGCATGAGAAACCTTGTTCAGATACAGAAGGAGGGGAGAGCCATGCATGGGAAACCTTGTTCAGATACAGAAGGAGGGGAGAGCCATGCATGATAAACCTTGTTCAGATACAGAAGGAGGGGAGAGCCATGCATGGGAAACCTTGTTCAGATACAGAAGGAGGGGAGAGCCATGCATGGGAAACCTTGTTCAGATACAGAAGGAGGGGAGAGCCATGCATGAGAAACCTTGTTCAGATACAGAAGGAGGGGAGAGCCATGCATGAGAAACCTTGTCCAGATACAGAAGGAGGGGGAGCCATGCATGGGAAACCTTGTCCAGATACAGAAGGAGGGGAGAGCCATGCATGAGAAACCTTGTTCAGATACAGAAGGAGGGGAGAGCCATGCATGGGAAACCTTGTTCAGATACAGAAGGAGGGGAGAGCCATGCATGGGAAACCTTGTTCAGATACAGAAGGAGGGGGAGCCATGCATGAGAAACCTTGTTCAGATACAGAAGGAGGGGAGAGCCATGCATGGGAAACCTTGTCCAGATACAGAAGGAGGGGAGAGCCATGCATAATAAACCTTGCCCAGATACAAAAGCAGACTTTGCCCGTGCTTCTGCACCTGCATTGTTTGCTGTTTGGGGTTTTAGGCTGGGTTTCTGTACAGCACTTTGTGACATCAGATGATGTAAGAAGGGCTTTATAAATACATTTGATTGATACAGAAGGAGGGGAGAGCAATGCTTGGGAACCTTGCCCAGATACAGAAGCAGACTTCCCTGCAAACCAAAATTGGTTCTGTGAATGTTCCCAGAACATTAATTAGGTTACCCCAAAAGTTCTAATAACACAAAAACTGTCCAGTTGTGCTGATAATTATACAATGTTTGTATAAAACATTCTGCTGATGTTGCAAGAAGTTTCCCAGGAACATTATTTGAATGTTTTTGGGATGTTATCATTCTAATGTTAGATACAACCCTGACTATAACTTAATGGGAACGTTAACTAATGTTCTGGGAATGTTAGCTAATGTCCTGGGAATGTTAACCAATGTCCTGGGAAAGTTCCACTATGTACAATCTCATTTAATGAATGGATCAGAATAATAAGGAATAGGCACTATATCATGCAAAATGTATTGTAATCCGTTTTATGAAATGACACTGCAGACATGTTCCCAAGTGGTTTTGACACGTTTGTGTGTGGCGCTTGTACAGAAGGTTCATTACAAACATAGAATTAGAAGTATGGTAGTGCTGCATAGTTAATATTCATGTATCACAATAAACGTTGTAGTTAAATAGGTCAAGTGTAAGACGCACAACATGAAAAACAACACTTCTGGTCGTCTGTCTCCCCCTTTTTTCCGATTGATTTACATTAAAGCATACATTGCAACAGGGGCGGACTGGGACCAAAAATCAGCCATGGCATTTCAAGCACACTGGCCCATTTCCTTCCTCAAGGCCATCACACCGGCCCATTTTTGTGGTTGAGGCCCCCATTATTAGTACAGATATTAATAATTGTGTTTTCTTTTTAAGTTAGAGGACCAGTAGACAAAAAATGAACTCATTTGCCCTGCACTCCATACAGGAGGCAACATTCAAATCACATCCTGTGGCTGCCTTCATATTCCCTGACAGGCCATTTCATTCAGTCAGCCTTGCACACAGTGGCGATGAATATTGACATTTCAAAGATAAGCTGATTGTTGGTGTTTTTTTGGGACAGATGTGGGAGCTTGTTTTATGTGAACTCCCATAGTGAGCTCTGGATATTGGAACCATAGTGAGCTCTGGTTATTGGAACCATAGTGAGCTCTGGATATTGGAACCATAGTGAGCTCTGGATATTGGAACCATAGTGAGCTCTGGTTATTGGAACCATAGTGAGCTCTGGATATTGGAACCATAGTGAGCTCTGGTTATTGGAACCATAGTGAGCTCTGGTTATTGGAACCATGGTGAGCTCTGGTTATTGGAACCATAGTGAGCTCTGGATATTGGAACCATAGTGAGCTCTGGTTATTGGAACCATAGTGAGCTCTGGATATTGGAAACATAGTGAGCTCTGGTTATTGGAACCATAGTGAGCTCTGGTTATGGAACCATGGTGAGCTCTGGTTATTTGAACCATGGTGAGCTCTGGATATTGGAACCATAGTGAGCTCTGGTTATTGGAACCATGGTGAGCTCTGGTATTGGAACCATAGTGAGCTCTGGATATTGGAACCATTGTGAGCTCTGGTTATTGGAACCATAGTGAGCTCTGGTTATTGGAACCATGGTGAGCTCTGGTTGTGGAACCATAGTGAGCTCTGGTTATTGGAACCATGGTGAGCTCTGGTTATGGAACCATAGTGAGCTCTGGATATTGGAACCATAGTGAGCTCTGGTTATTGGAACCATAGTGAGCTCTGGTTATTGGAACCATGGTGAGCTCTGGTTATTGGAACCAAAGTGAGCTCTGGATATTGGAACCATAGTGAGCTCTGGTTATTGGAAGCATGGTGAGCTCTGGTTATTGGAACCATAGTGAGCTCTGGATTCCAATAGATCTGGTTATTGGTCCAATAGAGAGGTCTGATATTGGTCCAATAGAGAGGTCTGGTTATTGGTCCAATAGAGACTGGATATTGGTCAATAGAGAGGTTTGGTTATTGGTCCAATAGAGAGGTCTGGATATTGGTCCAATAGAGAGGTCTGGTTATGGTCCAATAGAGAGGTCTGGATATTGGTCAATAGAGAGGTCTGGTTATTGGTCAATAGAGAGGTCTGGATATTGGTTCAATAGAGAGGTCTGGATATTGGTCCAATAGAGAGGTCTGGTTATTGGTCCAATAGAGAGGTCTGGTTATTGGTCCAATAGAGAGGTCTGGATATTGGTCCAATAGAGGGGTCTGGATATTGGTCCTATAGAGAGGTCTGGATATTGGTCCAATAGAGGGGTCTGGATATTGGTTCAATAGAGAGGTCTGGATATTGGTTCAATAGAGAGGTCTGGATATTGGTCCTATAGAGAGGTCTGGATATTGGTTCAATAGAGAGGTCTGGATATTGGTCAATAGAGAGGTCTGGATATTGGTCCTATAGAGAGGTCTGGATATTGGTTCAATAGAGAGGTCTGGATATTGGTTCAATAGAGAGGTCTGGATATTGGTTCAATAGAGAGGTCTGGATATTGGTCCAATAGAGAGGTCTGGATATTGGTTCAATAGAGAGGTCTGGATATTGGTCCAATAGAGAGGTCTGGATATTGGTTCAATAGAGAGGTCTGGATATTGGTTCAATAGAGAGGTCTGGATATTGGTTCAATAGAGAGGTCTGGATATTGGTTCAATAGAGAGGTCTGGATATTGGTTCAATAGAGAGGTCTGGATATTGGTCCAATAGGGGGCTCTGGATATTGGTTCAATAGAGAGGTCTGGATATTGGTCAATAGAGAGGTCTGGATATTGGTCAATAGAGAGGTCTGGATATTGGTCCAATAGAGAGCTCTGGATATTGGTCCAATAGAGAGCTCTGGATATTGGTCCAATAGAGAGGTCTGGATATTGGTCCAATAGAGGGTCTGGATATTGGTCCTATAGAGAGGTCTGGATATTGGTCCTATAGATCTGGATATTGGTCCAATAGAGGGGTCTGGATATTGGTCAATAGAGAGGTCTGGATATTGGTCCTATAGAGAGGTCTGGATATTGGTCCAATAGAGAGGTCTGGATATTGGTCCTATAGAGAGCTCTGGATATTGGTCCTATAGAGAGGTCTGGATATTGGTCCTATAGAGAGGTCTGGATATTGGTCCTATAGGGAGCTCTGGATATTGGTCCAATAGAGAGGTCTGGATATTGGTCAAATAGACAGCTCTGGATATTGGTCCTATAGTGAGCTCTGGATATTGGTCCAATAGAGAGGTCTGGATATTGGTCCTATAGAGAGGTCTGGATATTGGTCCTATAGAGAGGTCTGGTTATTGGTTCAATAGAGAGGTCTGGATATTGGTTCAATAGAGAGGTCTGGATATTGGTCCAATAGAGAGGTCTGGATATTGGTCCTATAGAGAGGTCTGGATATTGGTCCAATAGAGGGGTCTGGATATTGGTTCAATAGAGAGGTCTGGATATTGGTCCAATAGAGAGGTCTGGTTATTGGTTCAATAGAGAGGTCTGGATATTGGTCCTATAGAGAGGTCTGGTTATTGGTTCAATAGAGAGGTCTGGATATTGGTTCAATAGAGAGGTCTGGATATTGGTCCTATAGAGGGGTCTGGTTATTGGTCCAATAGAGAGGTCTGGATATTGGTCCTATAGAGGGGTCTGGATATTGGTCCAATAGAGAGGTCTGGATATTGGTCCAATAGAGAGGTCTGGATATTGGTTCAATAGAGAGGTCTGGATATTGGTTCAATAGAGAGGTCTGGATATTGGTCCAATAGGGAGCTCTGGATATTGGTCCAATAGAGAGGTCTGGATATTGGTCCAATAGTGACAAAAATCACTACAAAAATCTCTGAAAGTAGAAACACTTATCTCCCTCACTAGCTTTAAGCACCAACTGTCAGAGCAGCTCACAGATTACTGCACCTGTACATAGCCCACCTATAATTTAGCCCAAACCACTACCTCTTTCCCAACTGTATTTAATTAATTCATTTATTTTGCTCCTTTGCACCCCATTATTTTTATTTCTACTTTGCACATTCTTCCATTGCAAATCTACCATTCCAGTGTTTTACTTGCTATATTGTATTTACTTTGCCACCATGGCCTTTTTTGCCTTTACCTCCCTTCTCACCTCATTTGCTCACATCGTATATAGACTTGTTTATACTGTATTATTGACTGTATGTTTGTTTTACTCCATGTGTAACTCTGTGTCGTTGTATCTGTCGAACTGCTTTGCTTTATCTTGGCCAGGTCGCAATTTTAAATGAGAACTTGTTCTCAACTTGCATACCTGGTTAAATAAAGGTGAAATAAAATAAAAAATAAATAAAGTGAGCTCTGGATATTGGTCCAATAGGGAGCTCTGGATATTGGTTCAATAGAGAGGTCTGGATATTGGTCCAATAGGGAGCTCTGGATATTGGTTCAATAGAGAGGTCTGGATATTGGTCCAATAGTGAGCTCTGGATATTGGTTCAATAGTGAGCTCTGGATATTGGTTCAATAGAGAGGTCTGGATATTGGTCCAATAGTGAGCTCTGGATATTGGTTCAATAGAGAGGTCTGGATATTGGTCCAATAGAGAGGTCTGGATATTGGTCAATAGAGAGGTCTGGATATTGGTCCTATAGAGAGGTCTGGATATTGGTCCAATAGAGGGGTCTGGATATTGGTTCAATAGAGAGGTCTGGATCTTGGTCCAATAGAGAGGTCTGGATATTGGTCCAATAGAGAGGTCTGGATATTGGTCAATAGAGAGCTCTGGATATTGGTCCAATAGAGAGGTTTGGATATTGGTCCAATAGAGAGGTCTGGATATTGGTCCAATAGAGAGGTCTGGATATTGGTCCTATAGAGAGGTCTGGATATTGGTCCTATAGAGAGGTCTGGATATTGGTTCAATAGAGAGGTCTGGATATTGGTCCAATAGAGGGGTCTGGTTATTGGTTCAATAGAGAGGTCTGGATATTGGTCCTATAGAGAGGTCTGGATATTGGTCCAATAGAGAGGTCTGGATATTGGTCCTATAGAGAGGTCTGGATATTGGTCCTATAGAGAGGTCTGGATATTGGTCCTATAGAGAGGTCTGGATATTGGTCCTATAGAGAGGTCTGGATATTGGTCAATAGAGAGGTCTGGATATTGGTTCAATAGAGAGGTCTGGATATTGGTCCTATAGAGAGGTCTGGATATTGGTCCAATAGAGAGGTCTGGATATTGGTCCTATAGAGAGGTCTGGATATTGGTCCTATAGAGAGGTCTGGATATTGGTCCTATAGAGAGGTCTGGATATTGGTCCTATAGAGAGGTCTGGATATTGGTCCAATAGAGAGGTCTGGATATTGGTCCAATAGAGAGGTCTGGATATTGGTCCAATAGAGAGGTCTGGATATTGGTCCTATAGAGAGGTCTGGATATTGGTCCTATAGAGAGGTCTGGATATTGGTCAATTTGGATATTGGTCCAATAGAGAGGTCTGGATATTGGTCAATAGAGAGGTCTGGATATTGGTCCTATCTGGATATTGGTCTATAGAGAGGTCTGGATTTGGTCAATAGAGGGGTCTGGATATTGGTCTAGAGAGGTCTGGATATTGGTCCTAAGAGACTGGATATTGGTCCAATAGAGAGGTCTGGATATTGGTCCTATAGAGAGGTCTGGATATTGGTCCTATAGAGAGGTCTGTATTGGTCCTATAGAGAGGTCTTATTGGTCCTATAGAGAGGTCTGGATATTGGTCCAATAGAGAGGTCTGGATATTGGTCCAATAGAGAGGTCTGGATATTGGTCCTATAGAGAGTCTGGATATTGGTCCAATAGAGAGGTCTGGATATTGGTCCTATAGAGAGGTCTGGATATTGGTCTCAGAGAGGTCTGGATATTGGTCCTATAGTGAGCTCTGGATATTGGTTCAATAGAGAGGTCTGGATATTGGTCCAATAGTGAGCTCTGGATATTGGTTCAATAGAGAGGTCTGGATATTGGTCCAATAGTGAGCTCAGGATATTGGTTCAATAGAGAGCTCTGGATATTGGTCAAATAGACAGCTCTGGATATTGGTCCTATAGAGGGATCTGGATATTGGTCCTATAGAGAGGTCTGGATATTGGTCCTATAGGGAGCTCTGGATATTGGTTCAATAGAGAGAGAGCTCTGGATATTGGTCAAATAGACAGCTCTGGATATTGGTCCTATAGTGAGCTCTGGATATTGGTCCAATAGAGAGGTCTGGATATTGGTTCAATAGAGAGGTCTGGATATTGGTTCAATAGAGGGGTCTGGATATTGGTCCAATAAATCTGGATATTGGTCCAATAGAGAGGTCTGGTTATTGGTCCTATAGAGAGGTCTGGTTATTGGTCCAATAGAGACGTCTGGATATTGGTCCTATAGAGAGGTCTGGATATTGGTCAATAGAGAGGTCTGGATATTGGTCCAATAGAGAGGTCTGGATATTGGTCCAATAGAGGGGTCTGGATATTGGTTCAATAGAGAGGTCTGGATATTGGTCCAATAGAGAGAGCTCTGGATATTGGTCAATAGAGAGGTCTGGTTATTGGTCCAATAGAGAGGTCTGGATATTGGTCCTATAGAGAGGTCTGGATATTGGTCCAATAGAGAGGTCTGGATATTGGTCCAATAGAGAGGTCTGGATATTGGTCCAATAGAGGGGTCTGGATATTGGTTCAATAGAGAGGTCTGGATATTGGTCAATAGAGAGGTCTGGATATTGGTCCAATAGAGAGGTCTGGATATTGGTCCTATAGGGAGCTCTGGATATTGGTCCAATAGGGAGCTCTGGATATTGGTTCAATAGAGAGGTCTGGATATTGGTCCTATAGGGAGCTCTGGATATTGGTCAAATAGACAGCTCTGGATATTGGTTCAATAGAGAGGTCTGGATATTGGTCAAATAGACAGATCTGGATATTGGTTCAATAGAGAGGTCTGGATATTGGTTCAATAGAGAGGTCTGGATATTGGTTCAATAGTGAGCTCTGGATATTGGTTCAATAGAGAGCTCTGGATATTGGTCAATAGAATATTGGTCAAATAGACTCTGGATATTGGTTCAATAGAGAGAGAGCTCTGGATATTGGTCAAATAGACAGCTCTGGATATTGGTCCTATAGTGAGCTCTGGATATTGGTCCAATAGAGAGCTCTTTACATTGGTAACAGCTCCTCCTAGTGGTTGACTGTCAAACTGACTCAGCAAGAATCTCCTAATAAGTGATGAACAAGTGAGTGATATAGAATGTTTCAAATTCAGAAAAACAAGACAGCAGCCTTCACTTAGCCAGTTTTTGTGTGTGGGGGGGACATAACAGTCTGTACCTAGGTCAAAGGTTACTGTAACTGCAGAGTGTTTTTTTGCTGAAAGCTACTAGGATGGAAACACCACAGTGACTGATGTGTTTTAGAATTATATATGTTGAGGAACACATGCTTAAGTGATCCTAGAAGGCTCTTGTGTATTAAATTATTGTCTCATTTTGAATTGGAGTTGTCAGACCAATAAGCATCTGCATAAAAGGGTCTGAGTCAGTCTCCCACCTCCCTCTGAAAGTAACAGGCACATGTATGTGCCACACACCCGCCCACGCATGTATGCATGCAGGCACGCACACGTATTTAACACAGTCAGTTGGCTACCTTTGTATCAGAAATGGTGTCCAATGGAGAGGACAGGTGTAGAGGCTTTAGAGTGAAATAGACATCCACAACCAGCGTTATTTAAATACAAAACAGAGATCTTAGCATGGAAGGCAAGAGCAAAAGTCTTCTGGCATTGCCTGATGGTTACTGTACATTCGCGAAGGCCTACTGATCTAAGTACAAACATAGTTTAAACAACGACATTCATATTAACACATTTTTACAGCCTGTTTGGGAAATGAAATGTTAATAGATCATTCATACTGCATGACCCCACCACTGGTCCTCATAACACGTTTGATAGTGTGCAAGATAATGCTTTCAGTAGCCTATCCAACCAATACAGTGCTTGTATTGTCATTATAGGATAAGCCTATTCACATTATTCGTTTATGCAGAATGCAGTGACATTGATGGCTGTGACAGCTATTGGTTCTCACCCCGACATTGTAGCCAAAGTACTGTAGTTGATAGAAGCAGCCAGGTGCTCTATTCTCTCCATGTTCATTCATTCTAGCAAGACCTTCATTCTGGCTCAAACTTTATTAATGTCTAAGAAAACAGTTTTGCGCTTCGCATGTGTAGGATTAGGTCAATCGATGTGCACCGCTTCATCTGTGAGACGAGGCGGAAAACATTAAGGGGTAGAAAGACTTGTGTGCTCGCCGAGCAGAAGCACGTATTCAGTACCCCTGGAATCTAATCATGCCTCCAGATTAAGTGTTTTTATTCAAATGTGTTGATTAAGGTTGCGTTGGTGTCTTCTGTGCGCCCTCGCAGTTGGCACCACTTCAGCCTTTAGCGTGAAAGACTGATCCTATTGCTGAAAAAAGATTGGCCACTTGCCAAGACATGGAACAAGTGCGCCTCCCTTCCCTAGTTAGGCGTATTCATAGTTAGGGGTTTGGCCGATTTTAAAAAGGCAAGCCTGGTCCGAAGTTGATCAGTCTGCTCAGAAAACTTAACCGGAGGGAAAGTATTAGAATCGGTTTCAAAGGAGGAAAAATCCAGGTTTTGTGCAAAGAATTGCATTGCAACCAGAGAGGACATAACTTCTGTCAATTAAGAGAAACAATATTGCACCCCGAAGTGTAGTCATTGGTGATATTTTTACTTGTTCTGTGAATACTTTGATTTGTAAAGAATATATTTTTTCCGTTTATTTTGACTGAAGTGTGCTGAAAGCACTCTCGCATTTGGATGCGGACTGGTTTTTAGCTTTATAAATTGGATAATTTAACGCACGGGCATTGCCTGTAAATTGTATTCACATTTGGTGTTTATCAATTGCAAGACGAATATGTTTCTCAGTTTTTGTCTACTGCTGACATTTGTCTTGGGGCTGACCGGGTCCTTTGGCTCATATGTACCATGCGAGCCGTGCGACCAGAAGGCGCTCTCTATGTGCCCCCCGGTCCCCGTCGGTTGTCAACTCGTGAAGGAGCCTGGCTGTGGTTGTTGCCTAACCTGTGCCCTATCAGAAGGTCAGGCGTGCGGTGTTTACACCGGAACATGCACCCATGGCTTGCGCTGCTTGCCGCGGAATGGAGAGGAGAAGCCCCTTCACGCGCTCCTTCATGGTAGGGGGGTGTGCACGAACGAGAAAGGATACAAACCCCTCCATCCACCCATAGGTAAGGAGACGCAGCGCATGTATGCGATTAGAGGAGGAAGATGGGGCTGTGTAAAATACAACAGCATGATATTGTCGCAGGGTTGAAATTCTGTTTCAGCTATACTCTGCCCCGCTAAATGGAATTGTAACTGTGTTCGTTACATTTTAACAGAACGTTCCATTTGGTTCTTCCATGACCCCTCGCAAACGAACTTCTATGCTGTTTCGGGTTTTGTGAAGTCATAGTTTCACAGACAACTGTTGTGAGCATTTACATTAGCATACTAAAGTTTGGAATCCACATTTGAAAAAGCGGCCCAGGTAACGTTACACGAGCTGCTCTATACACTGTCTGATTTCTCAGTCTTATTACGGCAAGCTTTATTGTGAATCTGGGTCTTTATTCAACCGCAAAAATGTATCCGAATCATCACAGTGCCACAATAACAGCACGTGCGCGGAATAAATCCGTTATTGCGTAGCCTTCCATAGCAATAGCAAGTGTGATATATATGCAAATAAGCCTACTGGTGAGTGTTGTTATTGTTGATCTTATCCGTGTGGGTATGTGCTTAAAATCAACATTCACAATAAGTTGCTGCTGGCGCACTTGTCAGTTTAGTTTTGAGTGAGTTTGTGTGCGCAGCAGTGGGCTGTGCTGCGCTCTAACTTGCAGTCGCTGTATAGTGTTCGTTATGGATACCGTATTGTAGAGTGAAAGCGTTCTGCTGAATGCTTTTCGACAGGGCTGTCCCCCCACAGACACGTGCCTGTTTGGACGTACATTAATGTATGAGAACACATTGTAGGCTATGTGGAAATACGTAATTGCTACTATTCTAATTAGTTAACACATCTCACTTTGTCACTTTGTTGGACACCTGCATTTCTTGCAAACATATTTGCGGCATTCAAAGAATATCAATATTTTCCAACATATGGTCCCCATCCTATTATATTCTGGGATACACCAGGAGGTGCGGTTTCTGCAGGTACCAGATTATATTTAAAACACAGTCTCAAACATATGGTAACCCATCCTATTATATTCTGGGATACACCAGGAGGTGCGGTTTCTGCAGGTACCAGATTATATTTAAAACACAGTCTCAAACATATGGTAACCCATCCTATTATATTCTGGGATACACCAGGAGGTGCGGTTTCTGCAGGTACCAGATTATATTTAAAACACAGTCTCAAACATATGGTAACCCATCCTATTATATTCTGGGATACACCAGGAGGTGCGGTTTCTGCAGGTACCAGATTATATTTAAAACACAGTCTCAAACATATGGTAACCCATCCTATTATATTCTGGGATACACCAGGAGGTGCGGTTTCTGCAGGTACCAGATTATATTTAAAACACAGTCTCAAACATATGGTAACCCATCCTATTATATTCTGGGATACACCAGGAGGTGCGGTTTCTGCAGGTACCAGATTATATTTAAAACACAGTCTCAAACATATGGTAACCCATCCTATTATATTCTGGGATACACCAGGAGGTGCGGTTTCTGCAGGTACCAGATTATATTTAAAACACAGTCTCAAACATATGGTAACCCATCCTATTATATTCTGGGATACACCAGGAGGTGCGGTTTCTGCAGGTACCAGATTATATTTAAAACACAGTCTCCGGCTCCAAGGGCTGTGTTCCATCTCAGTGCTATGCACTCGTGTTTTGTTTGCCTTTAACTCTTTACGTAACCACCCCGAATAAAAGATTCAAGGTCAATTGATCGCTAACCTTAACCATTCTGAATGCATGCCTACATTTAAATGTTAGTTTCACTTTTGCCGAGTTTGACTGACAGCTAATATGACACCACATGGTGTAATTAAAACCTCAAACCATGGTTTAATTATGTTGCTGCAGTTCCGCCAAGGGTTGGCGTTGCATTGGGAGATTGGGTTGGGTCCTTCTTATAGTAATTGACTGAAGAGGCCTCTGATCCTGGAGCTACAGACCTTTTCAAAACTGATTTGAGGTTTAGTCCCTGTGGGTGGTGTTGAGAGTCGGATTATCACTCAAAGATGACATTTGATGGTGTGTGTGCATGAGTCTGTGCACACTTGTACATCTTGGATGTGATCTTGGACGTGATCTTGGATGTGTGTGCACAGTGGGGAAAGAGGAGTTAGGTTTGAATTAACCAAAGGTTAACATTTAGAGGTCATAGATGGTATTATATTATTCATGATTTAGATTGTCACTTGTTACCAGATCATATTAGGCTAAATACGTTTTTTGGTGACAAACCAAATGTAGTTAATGCCAGTGGTTTAGGCCTATTCTTTGTTTGGCCAGGTTGAAAGACTCAGGCTATGCTTTGGATACACCCCACATGTACTGTACCTCCCTTGGGGGACAATGCATGACATCACAACAATGGATTTCAGCCCCTTCAAGAGGTCACCATTGTCTGTAGTACTGGCAGCAAGGCTATACATCCCACAAATACTTGCAGCAATAACTGAAATAAACCCAGTACATGTGTGAAGCATTAAGTATCACTCTGATCCAGGACATTGAATTCCAACACGCACTCTATCTGAATCCTGTGCATGTGTGCAAATGCAAACTTTTGGCACTGAGTGGTAACAGGAGCTCGTCCGTCTTTCTGCCCCTGGCCAGACAGTGTGACCGCTCAGGCACAGTGCAGTGATTCAGCAGAATGCCTCCGGTTGCTCTTCTCTGAAGGGCCGTCCATCAAGGGCTCCTCTGATTGGAGTTAGACATGAGTCTTTAGTTTCCTGCCGTGTAGGGTTTCAACCTGCTCTGATCAGCTGGCAAACACAGAGAGGACAGGCCAAGTGTCCAAAGACGGATCCTTAGGGGACCCAATAGTTTCCATCTCTGGGCTGTATTCATGCAATTCTACCACGTCCTTGCAGAAAAAAAAGCCACTTTGGACCCAGTTGAACCCAACTACATATTATAAAGACTTAATGCATTTAAAAGGGGACTGCCACTTTAAATAACAGTTCTGCATATGTTTCTTGAACGAGATGGAATTACATTAAATTATCTCTTTATTTCTTTCTCACAAATGTATTGGCATGACATGGTTATAACATTGTAATGCAATGTTGTCAAACTACACACTACCCTGTTGTCTCTCTCTTATGTTAACAGAAGTCTGGTGTCACCCAGCATCTTTTGTTGACTGTGTTGCAAGGAAATTATGCTTAGCTCGGATGGCTGGGCATAGGAGTTGGTTTGTGTTGCCGGCCACTCAGTTCACTGTGTTAGCCCAGAAGAATAAGAACCTGGAACGCATGCCAACAGATATGATTTCATGCCAACAGATGACTCTATGCAAACATATATGACTACATGCCAACATATATGACTCCATGACAACAGATATGACTACATGCTAACATATATGACTCCATGCTAACATATATGACTGTGCCAATAGATATGAGTCTATGCCAACAGATATGAGTCTATGCCAACAGATATGAGTCTATGCCAACAGATATGACTCCATGGCAACAGATATTACAACATGGCATAAGGCCTCTTGCTCTGTGAGCTTGTGAAATATCCTTATGTTTGAACAGGTTTCCCTTTGCCAAGAAACAAGAAGATGATTAAAGAGAGTGTATGAATCTAGAAAGCTTGACTTGCACATCAACATGCACGCAGTACTCTATAAACATAGCATCAGCCAAAGCCCAAAGGAACACAACAATTTTGAGTTCAGGGTTTATTTTTGTGCCCCGAGATAGTTTTTTATGCCTATTTGGTGGTGCATTTACAAGTTTTAGGGCAATCACAAGCCAATGCAATGAAGCCCGTTTGTCACCTGTCTTTGTTACCACAATTTACAATGGCTATGGGACAAAATAAACACTGGCACCCCAAATGCGGTGTTAACTTGACAACATAATGCATGCACCAAGTGATTTGTGGCTCTGTACTCTTCTTGAAAGGCCATAACTAGGGGGATGAGCAAGTATTATTTTTAAGATACAGCCCCAGCCATCTTAGGAAAACATTTTACAGTAGCAGGATCAACTTCAAGTATTTATTTTTTTCTTGTGTTCTTGTAATAACCATCCTCCCTCATACAGCTCCTGGATGCTCCACACCAATTGTCCTCGTGTGAATTGAACAGACAGACCAGCATGGGTTGGTTTTGGGTAGGGTTACACATTGCTACTGCATGTCTTATATTCCCAAATACATCAGACAAGCTCTCTTAACAAAGAGGCCAGTGACAATACACATTGGTGTGAGGCAGCTTGGTTGGCCTATCTACTATAGATGGCATACTACTGTACAGTAGACTATTAGTCCTGCTCCAGTTCAACCAGAGATGGCCCCAGCTGTTTGATGGTTTAATGGCTAGGTCATAAGGAGAAGAACATTGCTGAGGGTGATTTTGCAACTCACTCACCCTGATCCCTTTCCTCGCAGAAGTGGATGTTGTTGTTGAATGCTAAATATAACCAACCTCATCAGATTCACATGAGAGAGTTTATCATGTACTCTTCTTCTGGTTTTCTAGAATGCTGTGCCATTTGACACATATGTGTTAATCATGGGAAACCAATTGCCAGTGTAAGGTCTACTAACATGCTCTAGGACCAAGCTATGCAACTGTTCCCATGCACAGTATTCAAGCTAGAGAACTTATGTGGCAGTTTGCACGCTTGAATGAGTTTTTTCGGTGAAGTTTTACATCAATCAGTCTGACACCATTGGATGCTGGGGTTAGGAGCTATTGGAGGATGGGTTCATTGCGATGGCTGGAATGGAATCAATGGAACACAGTCAAACTTGTTGTTTGTTAGATACCGTTCCATTCTAGAATTTGCAATGAGCCCGTCTTCCTATAGCTCCTCCCAACAGCCTCCATTAGCTGACACTTACATCAGGGTCATGCCCAGTAGAGAACGCTTTGCAAAGGACAGCAAAAAGTATTGTGTCGATAAAGTATTACCTTTCTGTTTCACTCCATTTCAATACATTTTTTCCCTACTGGACATGACCCAGGACAGCACAACAATAGTATCACTTACCACAGAAGAACCTAACTCATTGAAAGTCACTGTCAGGAGCTCAAGAAAAAAATCCTGTCTCAAGTTTCTATTCTGAATGAGAACAACAGATGTCCTCTATTCTGCAGCTTTGGTGCCTGTTTCAGCTCCAAAATGTGGATTTTGTCATTTTCACCCTAATGTCTCTGGCCTGAGTGTATGGAGAAGAGCTTTGGACGGTGGATGAGGAGGTTCCGTGTAAGCCAAAATAGCATCCTCTTCCACCAGGGAGTCTGAATCTCGTCACACCCCGGCAATTGTGTTGTGTTGACGGTGACCCAGAAAGGCAGCGTCCGAGTGGCTTGTAAAAAAAAAAATAATACAAATGATGTGGAATGAGATGGCAGACCCTAATTACGCTTGCATAAGAGAGCAGTGGTATGTAGCATCTCGGAGGGGTTCATTCAACTGCTGTCGTACATTTATTTGACATGGACAGAGACATGTTTTCGGTACAGAAGATGCAAGAGGGGCATTGAGGTGCCCTATTTGGACTCCCATCACCACGGAACAAGTCTTGCTTGAATTTTTAATCCCTCAATTGTTCCTGCTGCTATTTTTAACTCTGAATCAAAAAGCAGGAAACGTTTTGATTGCACTGTACATATTTGTTGTTCATAGTACCTTGGGAAAAGTTGCTGATTAAGTTAGAATTCAGTTTCAGGAGAGACTCCCATGGTACGGACCATTTATATCGATGTGGCTGTAGTGGAGCGGGTCGAAAGTTACGAGTTCCTTGGTGTCCACACCACCAACAAACTATCATGGTCCAAACACACCAAGAAAGTTGTGAAGAGGGCACGACAACACCTCTTCCCCCTCAGGAGACTGAAAAGATTTGGCATGGGTCCCCAGATCCTCAAAAATGTATACAGCTGCACCATCAAGAGCATCGAGACCGATTGCATCACCGCCTGGTATGGCAACTGCTTGATATCCGAGCGTATTTCGCTACAGAGGATAGTGTGTACGGCCCAGTACATCACCAGGGCCAAGCTTCCTCACATTCAGAACCTATATACTAGGCAAGTCATAGACTGTTCTCTCTGCTACCGCACGGCAAACGGTACCGAAGCGCCAAGTCAAGGTCCAAAAGGCTCCTTATCAGATTCAAATCAGGTAGTAACCATCTAAAAGTGTCAATAAAGTGAATTGAAATGAAGTTAAACATGGCTATGATTTGACTATCCACCAGCACTTACATTGGAACTATCTCAGCATATTTTTGAGTTGATGTCACAGGACTAATGTTCTTCTAAATTTGTCCACCTGCTTCCCATCCGTGCATATATTATGATGACATTAGGGGACATGTTGGTTTGTTTTGGTCTACAGCAAGAGTTATTTCAGCTGTTCGTGCACACTACACATTTTTTTTTAGGCAAGCTTTAAGTTGGTAGCTGAAGTCTACACCCCTTCGTCCGTGATTGGTCAACAGTAGGGATTCTTCAAATAATTTTTCATTCAAAAAGAGACGACTCATTTTCATGCTCATTTTTTCACTTGAGAAATACTGCAACAAACATTTTAGTTAGATGTAAAATTATGAGACTAAGATCTCCTCAGGAGAAACGTCAACATTAATGACAGATATCGTGACTTATCTTAGATTAAGTCTGACTATTTTAAGGAAGCGAATACTGGCTACGGCGTCTCAATATGGACAAACAGTGCTATTGCCACTTTTTTCTTGTTTTTGAATCAAACTGAAGCATGCTTTACACTGTATTGGCAAATGCAGTGGTTGAGTTGTGCCCCAACGAGTAAGCATTTTGCAAAGGCCATTCGATGTGGAATTGAATGTGCTCCAATGGCTTTACATTTTGTTCATATCCCTACACAATGAATGCTGTTGGTCTGGATCACCTCTAATTGAATGCCTGAAGTGCAGTGTTTCATTCCAAGGGCTTTCCATCATATCTCCTTCTCTGTGCTACAGTGGTAGGGGTATCAGGCTTTCCATCATATCTCCTTCTCTGTGCTACAGTGGTAGGGGTATCAGGCTTTCCATCATATCTCCTTCTCTGTGCTACAGTGGTAGGGGTATCAGGCCATGGATTCTGTCCAGAAGCCTTGAAATATTAAGCAGCGGAATAAGACTGGGGTGAGTCATAGTTGGCCAGTGTTGTCGCTTAAAGATAATGACAGAGGACTTCCTGCTCCATTATCACTATCTCACCGCATGCACCCCCCGTCCGCTGGATTAACAGCACCTCTACTCAAGACCTAGGATCTTGTAAAGGTGTAATTTCAGAGGGTGTTCTGTGCTATCAACATTGATTAGGATACACTCAGTGGTGTAAGGTGTGTGAGCCAATGAGAATTTAAGCCTCTCTTTGTTGTGGCGCATTTTCTGCCCAAAGTTGTATGACTGTGAATTCATAACGACCTGTTAGAGAGAAAAACAACTGAAAGAATAGTGGCTTGTCTTTCACGCTTAGGCTTCCTGGCTGCAAGAAACTTGGGATATTCGTGAAGCATAATTACCCTGCACACGTGTTAATTTTTAAACAGAGGCATATCAGTTGCACATTGTTTGCCTGCCCCGTTCCTCTTGTCTTAATGAAAACTTTAGCGCAAGCAGTGGGAGAGATACCAATACCTCTTCAGCCGGTGCTGAGTGGAGGTGGCTGCACATGACTGTGCTGTCTTGGCTGGAGGCCAGCGTCTTGGCAGTGTTTCAGTACTTAAACACAGGCCTGCTAAGCCTCTTTTACAAGCTGGGGACCATAAGCATGGAAAAACTTTGTTTTTTTTTGAGAGAGAGATACCCCGTTGTCTTCAAACATACTGTCTCCGTGTCTTTGAATTGCGGCACAGCTTGTGAATTAGAAGTGTAACAGCATTGTATTTGAGGTTCTAAAATAATGGCACATCATAAGTGTCTCCCATGCTGCATTTAAAGTAGGCCTATGATGTAGTGTGTGTTTTATTTGTAAAGTGGAAGTGGGGGATGCGTTCTCATGTTTGTGGTAAGTCAATTCCCAGTGATACACCTCTCAGTGGTGACATGCCTGTCCTTTTTTCCAAGGTGACCATGTAAATCTAGTCCAGTGGTGCCTATACTTAAGTTAACATTGAAATGTGGTTTGTTTTAATCATTTTTAATCATCCCCTTCTTCAGCTATCTGTCAATGTCCCCGTGATTGTCTCTCCCCAACAATACTTGGCACATTCACTCAGCCCCAGAATTCCAACCACGCCCTTCCCCATGGCCACCGCTGCACCCACCCGTGGGTTTCCTCACTGGATAAATATAACCCCCGTCGTCTACAGGCACTGCGGCCACTCGCCAGTTGGGGCCTGGCAAAATCCCATGACGGCCTTTGGGGCCTTGTGTGCTTACGATAGAGTAAGCACAAGCAGGAGAGGAGCGCTCATCTCTGTGGCCTCAGAGAACCTCATGCAGGCTAGGGCTCTTGACTTATGGGGGCTGAGCCCTGAGGAGGGACCGAGGGAGAGGGGATAAGGGATCAGGAGCCCAAATCTCTAGCCTGGGGAGACCTCAATATGTACCTCTAGGACTGTAGGTACCACTGGGGGGTAGGATGGGGTAGGGGGAGAGCAGTGGCCTTTCTTCCTGGCTTCAGTTCTGTTCTTGATATGAAATGATACAGTACATTCAGACTAGGATGTGTCCACCTCTGCCGTAGGCTTCAGTTGCCATGGCTCCTCGGTTACCATGACATCAACGTCTCCAAGTATGATCTGTGAGAGATGTGAAGTCTTTGATTAGACCCAATTATTTTTGTCTTTGCATGGACTTGCCAGATACTGTAAGTATGTATTACTAAAATAGCTTATGATCAACCTAATAAGCCACTGTGTCACACACAAAAAACTCCACATACCTCCTTAATATGATGTAGAAGAGACTGAGCTAAGATTTTGTATTTTTCAGTCAGCATTCAGACTTGTTTAACCAGACTTACTTTCTTTGCTTTGACCTCCATTAGTAGATGCTGGATTTTATGTTTTTGTATGGTGGGGGCTGGGATGAAGTAGTGGTAGAGGTAGTTAATCAGCTGTCGATCCTTGATCCTGCCCCCTCCTTTGTAAACAAATGGGAAAGCAACATTTGTTGGCCCAAACCCTGGGAAAAGCATCTGGTAGTCCATATTTTCGGTTGGGCAAGAATAACTTTTCGAACATTTTAGGTGGGGGTAATGTGACAAGTATGCTGTGTCTTTCCCCTGTGTAGATCATGAGTCTCTGGAACACGAGGACACCCTGACGACTGAGATCTCGGAGGACCAACTGCAGCCCGCCAAAGTGCCGCTCCTCCCCAAGCAGGATCTCATCAACAGTAAGAAGATCCAGGCAATGCGCAAGGACAAGGAGCGCAAGCGGGCACAGGCCAAACTGCGCTCCATTGGCCCGATGGACTACTCCCCACTACCCATTGACAAGCACGAGCCAGAGTTTGTAAGTACAAGAGTGGAGAGAAGGAAAGAGGGGAGCTAATGTTGAAGCTGTGCTGATGCTGATGTTGTTAGTGTGAAAACATATCCAACTCTGATCCTAGGAGAGCTGACTGAGTGCAGGATTTTGTTCCACCTATGGTGCTAGCACTGGGTGCTAATGTTAGTTGTGCCATTCCTCCACAGGGTCCTTGCAGGAGGAAGCTGGATGGGATCATCCAGGGAATGAAGGACACATCCCGTGTCATGGCCCTGTCCCTGTACCTTCCCAACTGTGACAGGAAGGGCTTCTTCAAACGCAAACAGGTGAGCCCTATGTCATCATCCTTATACATGGTTTAACACATAAGTTATACATATTAATAATATTTATGCTTACACTGTCTCTCTCTCTCTCTCTCTCTTTCTTTGCCACCTGTCGTTGCACATCGATTGTCTCCACAGTGCAAGCCCTCTCGTGGCAGGAAGCGAGGCATCTGCTGGTGTGTAGACAAGTACGGCTCGCAGGTTCCCGGCACAGACTACAGCGGGGGGGACATCCAGTGCAAGGACCTAGAGAGCAGCAGCATCAACGAGTGAATAGGCGGCTCCGCCCCCACCCCGATCACCTGACCCAGGGCCTCACCTCCTCCTTTCCCTCCCACCTGTCTGCTTCGCCCTCCAGTCACTTTTTGAGATTTTCAAGACGAAAAAAAATAAGACAACTAAACAAATCAAATGAATGAACGAAAGGACAGGCTTGAAAAAAGGACACCTGAAATCTTTTTTATTTTTTTGACCGTGCGCTCATCTCTTAAAAGACGGAACCCAGCAGGTTTTAAGCCCTTGTTTGACCCTTGGGCCACTCCCCCACTAAGAGCTGGGCTCGGGCCCCTCCCCCACTAAGAGCTGGGCTCGGGCCCCTCCCCCACTAAGAGCTGGGCTCGGGCCCCTCCCCCACTAAGAGCTGGGCTCGGGCCCTTCCCCTACTAAGAGCTGGGCTCTGGCCCCTCCCCCGCTAAGAGGTGGGAGCCTCACTAACGATTCATGAAAATATATACTTGTATTGATATATTTTTATAGAAACACCAAACTTTGTATCATTTAAAGCTAACATAAAATGGATGAAAAAATGAATAGAAGTCACTTTGATTATAAACAGGACTGTTTTGATCTTTCACATCTATTGCTATTGAGGTGTCAGATGAGATAGCTGGACCTTCTATTGAGGTGTCAGAGGAGATAGCTGGACCTTCTATTGAGGTGTCAGAGGAGATAGCTGGACCTTCTATTGAGGTGTCAGATGAGATAGCTGGACCTTCTATGGAGGTGTCAGAGGAGATAGCTGGACCTTCTATTGAGGTGTCAGAGGAGATAGCTGGGCCTTCTATTGAGGTGTCAGAGGAGATAGCTGGACCTTCTATTGAGGTGTCAGAGGAGATAGCTGGACTTTCTATTGAGGTGTCAGAGAAGATAGCTGGACCTTCTATTGAGGTGTCAGAGGAGATAGCTGGACCTTCTATTGCGGTGCCAGAGGAGATAGCTGGACCTTCTATTGAGATGTCAGAGGAGGAGGAGGTAGCTGGACCTTCTATTGAGGTGTCAGAGGAGGAGGAGGTAGCTGGACCTTCTATTGAGGTGTCAGAGGAGATAGCTGGGCCTTCTATTGAGGTGTCAGAGGAGATAGCTGGACCTTCTATTGAGGTGTCAGAGGAGATAGCTGGACCTTCTATTGGGGTGTCAGAGGAGATAGCTGGACCTTCTATTGAGATGTCAGAGGAGATAGCTGTTCCTTCTATTAAGGTGTCAGAGAAGGTAGCTGGACCTTTTATTGAGGTGTCAGAGAAGATAGCTGGACCTTCTATTAAGGTGTCAGATGACATAGCTGGACCTGCTATTGAGGTGTCAGAGAGGATACCTGGACCTTCTATTGAGGTACCAGAGGAGATAGCTGGACCTTCTATTGGTGTCAGAGGAGATAGCTGGACCTTCTATTGGTGTCAGAGGAGATAGCTGGACCTTCTATTTAGGTGTCAGAGGAGATAGCGGGACCTTCTATCGAGGTGTCAGAGACAATAGTTGAACCATCTATTGGCAGAAGAAAAAAACTTGAGAGGGTCTTTCTGATACAGTTGACTCTATCTGGTATTTGGTTCTGTCAGAGCACTTTTGAATAAGGGAACCTGCTTGGATATGTGTTACTTCACTAATTTTGTGTGAGAATGCATGTATGTGTGTGCGTGCGTGTGTGTGCGTGTGTGTGCGTGTGTGTGTGTGTGTGTGTGTGTGTGTGTGTGTGTGTGTGTGTGTGCGTGCGTGCGTGTGTGTGTGTGTGTGTGTGTGTGTGAAAGGGAAAGGGAAAGGGAGTGAGCTTAACACAAGAATGACCTTTTTTTCCTCTCGATCTCTCTTTTTTTTTTACAACATTTATGGCTGGTGCTTGAAGTAGTCTTGAGGATGGCTTTCTTCCACTAGGCTATGTAAAACTAGGTCTATGGGAGATGGAGAAAGTTCGACACAATAATCAGATCATTACAGACAAACAAACCTATGTTAGTGGCTCATTGACTCTGCATCTAGCCTGACATGCCAACTGTGCCTATTGTTACCATACACTGCCATGCAGGGCAACACAGAACTTATCGGAGAACGAAGCCCCTACTGGTGAAGGGAAAACTGCCACAAAGTGCTCATACTGTCATCTGATGTGAGCTCTGCTTGGCCCAACAACCAGGACATAAAGAATAGTGGAATGAACCTTACAGTCCCGCAATAACTGACAACAGTAATTCTTTGTTTTGCTAAAGTATGGGCAAAAATTGTAAGTACAAGGATTAAGCATGTTGCGGACTTGCATTCACCAGTGAGGTTAGCTGTTTTTTTTGTCTCAGTTGCTCGAGGGTGTTAGTCTTGTGTGGTTTTGTTTGTACTGTTGTGGAGTAGTAACCTCCCACTTTTGAGCCGTTCCTTAACCAACGGGCCTACTACCATGGTCACCACGGCTACAGTGGAACCTTGGTGTATTACTTTAGATTATAAATTAACTCATGTTTTCTTTTTTTAACTAAAGAAATACTATGTACTGTTGCTTGGGAAAAAGACGTGTGTATTTTAGCCTGTGAACAATTTGAATGGTTCCATGATGCCTGGCCATCCTTATTTGAATATGAGACAGTCAAAAAAATCTCTATCCCACCTATTTTCTTCCCCCTCGGCTTGCATGCCGCCCCCCTCGACAACTTGTTTTCTATACAACACAACATTACTTGCATTCAAAATGGTGAGCAGTTTTCCTTTTATTTTTATTATTATTATTATTATTATTCTACCTTTATTTCAACAAGGAACACAGACTGAGACCAAGGACTCTGTTTTAGCTGGGCCCTGCGTATACATGTTTACACATACAGTTTAAGTACAATGATTAAGAAACTACACAAGACAAACTAAACGATCACAGATAACACAAAATACAGCAGCAGATTGTTACATTTAACAGGTTATTCCCCAAACAGGTTATTCCCCTAACAGCACAAGAACTTGCATTACCCAAAACAGTTACAAGCAACACAAAAGGGAATACCTCTTCTGCTCAAGTGGGCTTCTTTGACCACTACCTGCAGGGTCAGTTGAAAGTGTACTTTTATGACGTCTGTGTGCAAGTCGCAGTGCCTTCTTACATGCATATCCACATGTAAATAGTGACGCGTGACGTGGTAGCTATCTAAGGGACGGAAACCCTGCTGAGGCTGAGAGGCTCTCAGGGTAGTAGTTCTCTAGCCTGACATAACGAGGGGTCTAGGTAAAGTACAAAGAATGTGCGATGTGGTATAGCTCTAGTCATGTGGTATAGCTCTAGTCATGTGGTATAGCTCCAATCATGTGATATAGCTCTAGTCATGTGGTATAGCTCTAGTCATGTGGTATAGCTCTAGTCATGTGGTATAGCTCTAGTCATGTGATATAGCTCTAGTCATGTGGTATAGCTCTAGTCATGTGGTATAGCTCTAGTCATGTGGTATAGCTCTAGTCATGTGATATAGCTCTAGTCATGTGGTATAGCTCTAGTCATGTGGTATAGCTCTAGTCATGTGGTATAGCTCTAGTCATGTGGTATAGCTCTAGTCATGTGATATAGCTCTAGTCATGTGGTATAGCTCTATGTGGTATAGCTCTAGTCATGTGATATAGCTCTAGTCATGTGGTATAGCTCTAGTCATGTGATATAGCTCTAGTCATGTGGTATAGCTCTAGTCATGTGGTATAGCTCTAGACATGTGGTATAGCTCTAGTCATGTGGTATAGCTCTAGTCATGTGGTATAGCTCTAGTCATGTGGTATAGCTCTAGTCATGTGATATAGCTCTAGTCATGTGGTATAGCTCTAGTCATGTGGTATAGCTCTAGTCATGTGGTATAGCTCCAATCATGTGATATAGCTCTAGTCATGTGGTATAGCTCTAGTCATGTGGTATAGCTCTAGTCATGTGGTATAGCTCTAGTCATGTGATATAGCTCTAGTCATGTGGTATAGCTCTAGTCATGTGGTATAGCTCTAGTCATGTGGTATAGCTCTAGTCATGTGGTATAGCTCTAGTCATGTGATATAGCTCTAGTCATGTGGTATAGCTCTTGTCATGTGGTATAGCTCTAGTCATGTGGTATAGCTCTAGTCATGTGATATAGCTCTAGTCATGTGGTATAGCTCTAGTTATGTGGTATAGCTCTAGTCATGTGATATAGCTCTAGTCATGTGGTATAGCTCTAGTCATGTGATATAGCTCTAGTCATGTGGTATAGCTCTAGTCATGTGGTATAGCTCTAGACATGTGGTATAGCTCTAGTCATGTGGTATAGCTCTAGTCATGTGGTATAGCTCTAGTCATGTGGTATAGCTCTAGTCATGTGATATAGCTCTAGTCATGTGGTATAGCTCTAGTCATGTGGTATAGCTCTAGTCATGTGATATAGCTCTCTAGTCATGTGATATAGCTCTAGTCATGTGGTATAGCTCTAGTCATGTGATATAGCTCTAGTCATGTGGTATAGCTCTAGTCATGTGGTATAGCTCTAGTCATGTGGTATAGCTCTAGTCATGTGATATAGCTCTAGTCATGTGGTATAGCTCTAGTCATGTGGTATAGCTCTAGTCATGTGATATAGCTCTAGTCATGTGGTATAGCTCTAGTCATGTGGTATAACTAGTCATGTGATATAGCTCTAGTCATGTGGTATAGCTCTAGTCATGTGGTATAGCTCTAGTCATGTGATATAGCTCTAGTCATGTGGTATAGCTCTAGTCATGTGATATAGCTCTAGTCATGTGATATAGCTCTAGTCATGTGGTATAGCTCTAGTCATGTGATATAGCTCTAGTCATGTGGTATAGCTCTAGTCATGTGATATAGCTCTAGTCATGTGATATAGCTCTAGTCATGTGATATAGCTCTAGTCATGTGGTATAGCTCTAGTCATGTGATATAGCTCTAGTCATGTGGTATAGCTCTAGTCATGTGATATAGCTCTAGTCATGTGGTATAGCTCTAGTCATGTGGTATAGCTCTAGTCATGTGGTATAGCTCTAGTCATGTGGTATAGCTCTAGTCATGTGATATAGCTCTAGTCATGTGGTATAGCTCTAGTCATGTGGTATAGCTCTAGTCATGTGGTATAGCTCTAGTCATGTGGTATAGCTCTAGTCATGTGGTATAGCTCTAGTCATGTGATATAGCTCTAGTCATGTGGTATAGCTCTAGTCATGTGGTATAGCTCTAGTCATGTGATATAGCTCTAGTCATGTGGTATAGCTCTAGTCATGTGGTATAGCTCTAGTCGTGGTATAGCTCTAGTCATGTGATATAGCTCTCGTCATGTGGTATAGCTCTAGTCATGTGATATAGCTCTAGTCATGTGGTATAGCTCTAGTCATGTGGTATAGCTCTAGTCATGTGATATAGCTCTGGTCATGTGGTATAGCTCTAGTCATGTGATATAGCACTAGTCATGTGGTATAGCTCTCGTCATGTGGTATAGCTCTAGTCATGTGATATAGCTCTAGTCATGTGGTATAGCTCTAGTCATGTGGTATAGCTCTAGTCATGTGGTATAGCTCTAGTCATGTGATATAGCTCTAGTCATGTGGTATAGCTCTAGTCATGTGGTATAGCTCTAGTCATGTGGTATAGCTCTAGTCATGTGATATAGCTCTAGTCATGTGGTATAGCTCTAGTCATGTGGTATAGCTCTTGCCACAAACACATTGTGAATCTGTTGCTAAACCCTTCCTGTGTTTGAGTGTGATGGCAAGGAAGATCAGAGTGCCCGTCTCTGTCTCTTATTTTCAAAAAGCACTAAAAACACTAGAGTATTGCTTTCAAAGTTGACTGCTAATGTATTTGATTGCCAGAGAATAGGCAGGTGATGTTAGAATTTCGATTCACATCATAGTTGATCACGCAGACTAGCAAACTACTGCCTCTCCCAGTAGTCGGAGAAGAGATGGACGAGGCATTACTAGCCATCAGATCCTATTCCACAGCTTGTGTGGCTGGTCGTAATTACTCTAGCCAGGCCATCAACAGACAACAAGTTAGGGAGCTTGTACTCCAGCCTCAATTAAGTCTGTAGTCCAATAATGACGTGAAATTATCCGTTTTTTTGTAATACAAATGTGTTGAATAGGATACTGTTGTTTTTAATGGCTCATAAATGAGATGCTGTAACATCAAAAATGGATTGGTCAAAATGTCAGGCCTATAGCTTTATAGCCTCAGTTACTTTGAGAGAGAATTTGTGGGAAAAATAAGTTACTATACCCTGCTACCCTTCACATCCAAAATGTCTTCTTACATGGAAGTGAACTCCTCCACCTTTTGGTAAACCCCAGATAAACTAGCAGCGTAGCACCCTTCCCCACCTCCACCCAGTCCACATTGAAAGAAAGCAGCTTGCCACTTATTGATAACACAGATAACATACAGTAAAACTGCCACTTGGGTAGAAAAACAAAACAAGCTAATCATGTAGTGTGATACAGGTTAAGGGTGTCTGCAAGGTCTCCTGGGTCATGGTTGACGGGGGCTTATGTGGTCCATGCCTGGAAATACTGTCACCAACGTCCAATAAGAATGAAGGGATAGTAACACACCGTACATTAACAACCACACAACAGTCCCACTTTCATATGTCTGCTCTCACACACAGACAGAGACAGACAGAGAGAGAGAGAGAGAGAGAGAGAGAGAACCATGGACAGTGGCCGCATTTAGGGGCTAGCCACACCCTCATCACAGAGGGCTCACCAATCGCATGACAGTAGACACAGTTAGGAACAGACACAAGGAGACCAGGGAAATGTGAGGAATAGGAACACAGCAAAGAGTTTAAATGTTGACTCCTTCTCCAGCTTCCATTTGAGCACCAGACCATCAGAGACCTATTGAAGCAGTTGGACAGCCATATGGTCTAGTCTAACAGGGCGCTTTCTAAATCAAGATTTGTCTCTTGGGTCAAAGAAAATGTGGATAAGGGCATTGAATCCTTTGGCGTCAAATTAACCAATTGACACTATTCAACCAAGCTATGAATTGTTGAAATTTTCTTTGCGGTATGGTGGTAGATTGAGGTGTTGGAGAGGTTGTATCGAAAGCTTATCCTCCTTTTAAAAGTGTAATTTACATCTGATTCCAACTCCTAACACTGCCTTATTCAGATTCCTCGTCTCACACCTGGTTATGTACTCATACTCACAGTTCATGATACAATAGTAGGTAACTACAGCATTTATTTTTATGCATAATGTTTTTATTGATGAAATGAGACAAATTCAATCAGTTACCTTAATAACATGTGGTGTTAACTGGCTTGTGATTAAAATATCCATTGGTGCCAGAGGACAGTGACGTAAAATGGTCAGCATTTGCAACTCCTCGTGAAACAACAACAATAATAAAAAAAGACAAAAAAATCTCAAACTATTAAAGTGAATATCACTGTGTAATATTTATTCAACTTGTAATTTATGTACTCTTTTAACCAATGTCTTTTTTTGTTATGACAAAGCATTTTATTTAAATAAAGTGATGTAATTCATTTAAAGTCTTGGTAGTGATGTGTTTCTGTCATGTGCATTTTGACCTCAAAGTCTAAAAACGGTTTATCAAACTATCTTCCAGGTACCCCAAGGCACTAACATATTGTCACATACAAAAGATACTGTAGATGAATACATTGGGGTGTATTGATAAAGACTGGTGGAGGTCTGGAAACCCCGATCACAACAGCATCAGTTCTCAGAGTAATCCTAGCTATTCAAAACAACCCATGCAAATAGTTTCTTCTTTCTGATGTCAACTCAAATCTGGAAAAAGAAACACAGGCACGTCTTGGTCGCTACACTACAGAAGAACAATGACAAGTAAAGCCCCATACGCAAAGCCCTCGACCAATGAATTGCAAACTTGTACCGACACGCCCCCTGATTAATATGGCTAGAACCAATGAAAATACTTCCTTGTTGTTGCCAGGAGCAGTGTGTATGGAGCCTAATGGTGTGGTAATCAGAGATGACATGATGAGGTCATATCTTCACACACTGGCCATGACATTAGTTGCAGGTTTTACATCTTACTTTTTGCATACTACATACATTGTCAGGAAAAAAAGGTTCCAAAAGGGTTCTTTAGCTGTCCCTATAGGAGAACAGTGTTTTCCCCCAGGTAAAATCATTTTGTTGGTTCCAGGTAGAACCATTTTTGATTCCATAAAGAACCCTCTGTGAAAACAGTTATACATGGGAACCAAAAGCGTTCTACTTGGAACCAAAAGGGTTCTACCTGGAAACCAAAAGGGTTCTACATGGAAACCAAAAGGGTTCTACTGGGAAAGCAAAAGGGTTCTACATGGAAACAAAAGGGTTCTACATGGAAACAAAAGGGTTCTACCTGGAAACCAAAAGGGTTCTACCGCGAAACCAAAAGGGTTCTAAATGGAAACAAAAGGGTTCTACCTGGAAACCAAAAGGGTTCTACCGGGAAACCAAAAGGGTTCTACCTGGAAACCAAAGGGTTCTACCTGGAAACCAAAAGGGTTCTACATGGAAACAAAAGGGTTCTACTGGGAAACCAAAAGGGTTCTACTGGGAAAAACCAAAAGGGTCACCAGAAAGAAAGAGTGAGGGCAGTAGGAAGCTCTGTCATCCATTTATATACAGATGATACAGTATTATACTTACACTTAGCTGGCCCATCCCTGGATTTAGCCCTGTTCTGAACATCTCCAAAACAAAGGTCATGTGGTTTGGTAACCACCTCTGAGGGTTTAGAGCTTGAGGTAGTCACCACATACAAGTACTTTGGAGTATGGCTAGACGGTACACAGTCCTTCTCTCAGCACATATCAAAGCTGCAGGCTAAGATTAAATCTAGACTTGGTTTCCTCTATCATAATCGTTCCTCTTTCACCCCAGCTGCCAAACTAACTCTGATTCAGATGACCATCCTACACATGCAAGATTACGGAGATGTAATTTATAGATGGGCAGGTTAGGGTGCTCTTGAGCGGCTTGATGTCCTTTACCATTCGGCCATCAGATTTGCCACCAATGCTCCTTATAGGACACATCACTGCACTCTATACTCCTCTGTAAACTGGTCATCGCTGTTTACCAATCGCAAGACCCACTGGTTGATACTTATTTATAAAACCCTCTTAGGCCTCACTAGCCTCCTATCTGAGATATCTACTGCAGCCCTCATCCTCCACATATAACACCCCTTCACTCCCCCCTATCTGAGATACCTACTGCAGCCCCGTTCCCCACATACAACACCCGTTCTGCCAGTCACATTCTGTTAAAGATCCCCAAAGCTCACACATCCCTGGGTCGCTCCTATTTTCAGTTCGCTGCAGCTAACGACTGGAACGAGCTGCAACAAACACTCAAACTGGACAGTTTTATCTCCATCATCTTCATTCAAAGACTCAATCATGGACACTCTTACAGACAGTTCTGGCTGCTTTACATGATGTATTGTTGTCTCAACCTTCTTGCCCGTTGTGCTGTTGTCTATGCCCAATAATGTTTGTACCATGTGTTGTGCTACTAAAGGCATAATTGACTCACAGAGGCACACACACACACACACACACACACACACACACACACACACACACACACACACACACACACACACACACACACACGTTTGTTAAGGGGTAAACAGTAGGCAATGTCTGTAGCTCAGTTGGTAGAGCATGGCGCTTGTAACGCCAGGGTAGTGGGTTCGATTCCCGGGACCACCCATACGTAGAATGTATGCACACATGACTGTAAGTCGCTTTGGATAAAAGCGTCTGCTAAATGGCATATATTAGGAAGGTTGTTAAGGGATAAACAGTATGGAGGTTGTTAAGGGGTAAACAGTATGGAGGTTGTTAAGGGGTAAACAGTATAGAGGTTGTTAAGGGGTAAACAGTATGGAGGTTGTTAAGGGGTAAACAGTATGGAGGTTGTTAAGGGATAAACAGTATGGAGGTTGTTAAGGGGTAAACAGTATGGAGGTTGTTAAGGGGTTAACAGTATGGAGGTTGTTAAGGGGTTAACAGTATGGAGGTTGTTAAGGGGTTAACAGTATGGAGGTTGAAAGGGGTTAACAGTATGGAGGTTGTTAAGGGGTTAACAGTATGGAGGTTGTTAAGGGGTAAACAGTATGGAGGTTGTTAAGGGGTTAACAGTATGGAGAGGTTGTTAGGGGGGTTAAACAGTATGGAGGTTGGGGTTAACAGGGTAAACAGTATGGAGGTTGTTAAGGGGTTAACAGTATGGAGGTTGAAAGGGTTGTTAACAGTATGGAGGTTGTTAAGGGGTGGTTGTTANAAACAGTATAGAGGTTGTTAAGGGATAAACAGTATGGAGGTTGTTAAGGGGTTAACAGTATGGAGGTTGAAAGGGGTTAACAGTATGGAGGTTGTTAAGGGGTTAACAGTATGGAGGTTGAAAGGGGTTAACAGTATGGAGGTTGTTAAGGGATAAACAGTATGGAGGTTGTTAAGGGGTAAACAGTATGGAGGTTGAAAGGGGTTAACAGTATGGAGGTTGTTAAGGGGTTAACAGTATGGAGGTTGTTAAGGGGTTAACAGTATGGAGGTTGAAAGGGGTTAACAGTATGGAGGTTGTTAAGGGGTAAACAGTATGGAGGTTGAAAGGGGTTAACAGTATGGAGGTTGTTAAGGGGTAAACAGTATGGAGGTTGAAAGGGGTTAACAGTATGGTGGTTGTTAAGGGGTTAAGGGGTAAACAGTATGGAGGTTGTTAAGGGATCAGTATGAAGGTTGTTAAGGGATAAACAGTATGGAGGTTGTTAAGGGGTTAACAGTATGGAGGTTGTTAAGGGGTAAACAGTATGGAGGTTGTTAAGGGGTAAACAGTATGGGGGTTGTCCCATGGTTGGTATGTCAGGAATGGAAGCAATGACCGTTCTGCCCATGTCAATTCCCAGTTTGCTTAGGCAAAAGTTCTGCAACTGTGTTATAAATCTTGGCTCTCTTTCTCACAAACACACACACACACACACACACACACACACACACACACATATAATTTGTGGGCTCAATAACAGGAAAGAGGAGGGTATTATCAGCTCTTCTTGTACACTCCTTCCTCTGAAGGGAGTCTTGCTTGTTTCGGGGGAGATGGCCGGGTGGAGGGGGCATTGCTTTCTCATGGCTTCCAGGAAGCGACATGACGAGACAGGGATGTTGAGGTAAGTTAGTTCTTCCCTGGGGATGCTAGGGCTTGAACAGCTCCAGATGTGTGTGATTGACGCAATGTCGGCAAATGGGCACTGAGGGAGGAGCACTTGGTACCTTGGTTCGCCTGAATAGGCGTCAGTATTATAAGGGGAAGCGGGGTAGATTTTGGGGAAGTGGGACATGTGTAGGAGATTTGATTTGTGAGGTAGTGAACATGACAATTACTATTGCCTTCAAAGAAACTGACGACCACACTTAGGGCTTTGAAGCATTCATCCCTCTTTTATTACATAATTAGACCAATGACTATGGAGTACCACATCTAACTGCAACATGGGCCTCGCTACACCAAACCTTTTTATTTATTTTTATTTTTATTTCACCTTTATTTAACCAGGTAGGCTAGTTGAGAACACCTTTATTTAACCAGGTAGGCTAGTTGAGAACACCTTTATTTAAACAGGTAGGCTAGTTGAGAACACCTTTATTTAAACAGGTAGGCTAGTTGAGAACAAGTTCTCATTTGCAACTGCGACCTGGCCAAGATAAAGCATAGCAGTGTGAACAGACAACACAGAGTTACACATGGAGTAAACAATTAACAAGTCAATAACACAGTAGAAAAAAAGGGGAGTCTATATATATTGTGTGCAAAAGGCATGAGGAGGTAGGCGAATAATTACAATATTGCAGATTAACACTGGAGTGATAAATGATCAGATGATCATGTACAGGTAGAGATATTGGTGTGCAAAAGAGCAGAAAAGTAAATAAATAAAAACTGTGGGGATGAGGTAGGTGAAAATGGGTGGGCTATTTACCAATAGATTATGTACAGCTGCAGCGATCGGTTAGCTGCTCAGATAGCTGATGTTTGAAGTTGGTGAGGGAGATAAAAGTCTCCAACTTCAGCGATTTTTGCAATTCGTTCCAGTCACAGGCAGCAGAGTACTGGAACGAAAGGTGGCCGAATGAGGTGTTGGCTTTAGGGATGATCAGTGAGATACACCTGCTGGAGCGCGTGCTACGGATGGGTGTTGCCATCGTGACCAGTGAACTGAGATAAGGCGGAGCTTTACCTAGCATGGCCTTGTAGATGACCTGGAGCCAGTGGGTCTGGCGACGAATATGTAGCGAGGGCCAGCCGACTAGAGCATACAAGTCGCAGTGGTGGGTAGTATAAGGTGCTTTAGTGACAAAACGAATGGCACTGTGATAAACTGCATCCAGTTTGCTTAGTAGAGTGTTGGAAGCGATTTTGTAGATGACATCGCCGAAGTCGAGAATCGGTAGGATAGTCAGTTTTACTAGGGTAAGCTTGGCAGCGTGAGTGAAGGAGGCTTTTTAGCGGAATAGAAAGCCGACTCTTGATTTGATTTTCGATTGGAGATGTTTGATATGGGTCTGGAAGGAGAGTTTGCAGTCTAGCCAGACACCTAGGTACTTATAGGTGTCCACATATTCAAGGTCGGAACCATCCAGTGTGGTGATGCTAGTCGGGCATGCGGGTGCAGGCAGCGATCGGTTGAAAAGCATGCATTTGGTTTTACTAGCGTGTTTACTAATGAGGAATGCAGTCAGAGGCTATAAAGGTTCTGCAGATGACAGTCCCCCCAGTTCTCTCTTTGCTGAAGCCCTGAGTGCAGGTCTGATTTTATCAGATATCCAGGAGGAACAAGAGAACAATGATCTAGAAGAGGGGGAGGTATCTGAAGAAGAAGATGAGGAAGAATACATCCCAAAGCACGATGCATCATCTTCAGATGAAGAAGAAATCCCCCAAGCTGAAAGAGAGACATTTTTGTCAAAGAACATCAAAATAACATGGTCCTTGTCACCATATGACAACCAGGGCAGGACGGCAGCACAAAATTTCATAAGGATGTCATAAGGAACCCAGGGCCCACAAGACATGCAGTTGCCCATGCCCAGGACATTGCCTCAACTTTAAACATTTTCATCAATCGTAGAGATGACAAATTTGGAGGGTCTTTCACACTTTCTCGAGAATGCTAAGATTTGATAACCATGAGTTCAAGACCTGCAAGACGTGTGAGAGCCAAAAGAAAGGTCTGGGAGAAGTGGGTGGAGCCATAAGAGAGGTCTGGGAGAAGTGAGTGGAGCGTCTGACATACCTTTACGACCCTGGGCCCGAAGTAACAGTGGATGAGCACCTGGTTCCATTCAGAGGTACATTTTTACTTTCATATCTGTAATGTAAATGATTTTCACTGTTAATTTGATTATGTATTGCTGTAATATCATTGATTCATGTGATTGTTTTCTGTGACACTGATAGTAATTACTGATACTAATCTCTTTTGTCAAAAGATCGCTGTCCATTCCGGCAGTATATGCCCAGCAAGCAAGCAAATTATGGCTTCAAGATATGGGTGGCCTGTGATGCACAATCCAGCTACACTTGAAAGATGCTAGTCTACACAGGGAAGCCGACAAGTGGAGGCCCAGAGAAGAACCAGGGGATGCGGGTTGTGCTTGTTGTGATAGATGGACTGGGGGGCACAATGTCATGTGTGACAATTTCTTTACCCTTTATGAATTCAGCCAGCAGCTCCTGAAGAGGAAGATCAAAATGGTTGGCAGAGTTATAAAGAACAACCCTGCACTCCTCGCTACAAGGGGGAGAGAGGCCTTCTCATCAAAGTTTGCCTTCACCCAAACCACAACTCTGGTTTCTTACCTCCCAAAGAGGAACAAAAATGCGGTCCTCCTGAGCACACTGCACAAACCGGCTGAGATCAGTTATTGTGAGGACAGGAAGCCAGGCATCATCCTGGGCTAGAACCACAACAAAGGAGGCATGGACAACCTGGACAAGGTGATTGGAACTTACAGCTGCAGGAGGATGACTGCCTGCTGGCCCCTGGTCATCTTCCATAACATCATTGATATGTCCTCATACAATGCCTTTGTGATATGGAACAATATCAACCCTACCTGGATGCCTGATAAGCGTAACAAGTGGTGTGCCTGGAGCAGCCTGGAAAGGCACCTGTAACCTCACACATTCAGGGAAGAGAGCACCTCCCCGCACAGCAGCCTCTGCAGCGCTTGTGAAAGCTATTCAGGGGGATGAATCTTGTCCTGATCCACCTGAGGCTGCAGCTGGGGCAGGCAAGAGGAGGAGATGCCAATTCTGCCCCCCATAGAAGGACTGTAAAACAAATACTATGTGCTGCACCTCTGAGGAATACACCTGCAAAGTCCATGCACAAACATTTGCATACTGTCCTACATGTGCTAATTAGAGTTGAATGATTTATGTTATTCATGTTTTGTATCTATTATCTTATTTTATTCTTATTTATTGTCATTGTTTATACACCTTGTGAGTCGGGGCAATGGTTCAAAAAATGGGAGAAGACATACTTTGTAGTTGAATTGCTCATTGTACAGTATATAAGAATATATCATTATGTTGGCAAAAAAATTCAAGACTGTTATTGCTTCGCTTCGATATAATGCATTCAAAACTACTTTCTCCACATTACTGCTACTTTCTTAGGCTATACAAGTGCTATCTCTTGCTAAAAAACACATGTTTACACCTATGGAGTACCCTTAGCAATAATAATAATAACCCTCTACTTAAGCAAAGAAAACAATTATGACAGGTGTGTTGTAATAAAAACGAGTGGTGTCCACTTACTAAATGCAGTCTTTCTGCATTGTGAAGAGGGAATCCCCAGAAATTCACAACGTTTGTGATGAATGACAGGCTGTTTCTTCATGGAAAATCGATTTAGGGTTTAACTTTCAATTAAGCCGCTTTATTTTAGGGGTTTAGTGAATCCGGGTCATTTTTTACCCTTAGGACAAGAGGAGTATACAGATTGTTAAGGCTACACAAGGGTAGAATTCCCTCTATCACCCACAGTGTGGTTCTCCAAACACAGGGACCTGCTCTGATAGTTTTACTCTGCTCAGTGCCAAAACCCTCCCCACCGGGCACACATACACTCCAATCTCACACACACAGACACACACACACACACACACACACACACACACACACACACACACACACACACACACACACACACACACACACACACACACACACACACACACACACACACACACACACATACACTCCAATCTCACACACACACACACACACACACACACACACACACACACACAATCTCACACACACACACACACACACACACACACACACACACACACACACACACACACACACACACACACACACACACACACACACACACACACACACACACACACACACACCACTTTAGCCCACTCTGACAAATCAATATACCCCAAAACCACAGGGATTAGTTTCTCTTTGTTTTCAAAGTAGGCCAGCGTCAAACTAGCGTGAAATGCAGTACACTACCAGAGGGTACAGAGAGATCTATACAGGAAATGAGTCGGAACTGTCAACATCCTCAAAGAACTGGAATCCCCCTAAACACAAGTAATTCACCCTACCAAAAGGGAAAATGTCAGCCCTAATTGCAGGTGGAATGGTTGGTGACGACTGGCACCATCCCGGCAGACTGGCACTGACCTTATGACCTTTTGCCAACATGGTGCCAGTCTACCATGCTGGCAACCCAAAAGGTCATCAGGTCACCCATAGTATGGTTCTCCAAACACAGGGACCTGCTCTGATAGTTTTACTCTGCTCATTGCCAAAACCCTCCCCACCGGGCACACACACACACACACACACACACACACACACACACACACACACACACACACACACACACACACACACACACACACACACACACACACACACACACACACACACACACACACACACACAACTTATGTTATTGTTTTGGCCTGACTTTCTTTGTTTTAGTTGCAGATCATTACATTGATACATTGATATGGTAGGACATGCTTGCCTGTTAGTCCTCGTATCATCATTGGGTCAATGAGCTGTTGTGTATTGGGTGTATTGGTGGTGGGCATGTTAAGATGTGTGCACAGACACTGCCAGATATAGTATGCGTGCCCCATCGGTGCGGAAGGACACCTGCCAACAGCATTGTGTAAATAGCCTAAACTTACATTTACATTACATTACATTTAAGTCATTTAGCAGACGCTCTTATCCAGAGCGACTTACAAATTGGTGCATACACCTTATGACATCCAGTGGAACAGCCACTTACAATAGTGCATCTAAATCTTTTTAGGGGGTGAGAAGGATTACTTACCCTATCCTAGGTATTCCTTGAAGAGGTGGGGTTTCAGGTGTCTCCGGAAGGTGGTGATTGACTCCGCTGTCCTGGCGTGTGAGGGAGTTTGTTCCACCATTGGGGGCCAGAGCAGTAACAGTTTTGACTGGGCTGAGCGGGAACTGTACTTCCTCAGTGGTAGGGAGGCAGCAGGCCAGAGGTGGATGAAAATAGTGCACTTACATTTCCACCTCCTCGTTATTGGATTGTATTTTCATCATATCATGGACATAATATGAGTATCTAAGACACTCAGTAGTTGGCAGTCAGAATTGTGGGCAGAAATCCAGTTCCAGGAGTGGTTAAAATAGGGCAAATTAGAGCAAGACCCACCTGCTCCCACTGAACCCTACCTTCCTCACACCAACCCTCCCCTCCCTACGTCTTCCCCTTCTCCCTCCCTCCCTCCCTCCCTCCCTCCCTCCCTCCCTCCCCCTCCTCCCTCCTCCCTCCCTCCCTCCCTCCCTCCCTCCCTCCCTCCCTTCCTCACACAACCCTCCCCTCCCTCTTCCCCCCTCCCTCCCTCCCTCCCTCCCTCCCTCCCTCTTCGCCCTCTGCCTAGCAGTGTGGACTGGAGGTTTAGCATCCATGCCCCAGCGATGGAAATAGTGGACATACATACATTTGAGAACCTGCTTTTATTATTAGACACTTTGTATCCCATTTGTCAATGTCAGAACTTGGTTCTAATCTCTCCCCACTGTCAACACTTCATTAGAAATCCATCAACCTCAATGTACCCTTCCCTCTATCAACCCCCATTGATAGAGAGATGGGAGGAGTGGACAGAGAGAGAGATGGGAGGAGTGGACAGAGAGAGAGAAAGGAGGAGTGGACAGAGAGAGAGAAGGGAGGAGTGGACAGAGAGAGAGATGGGAGGAGTGGACAGAGAGAGAGAAAGGAGGAGTGGAAGAGAGAGAGATGGGAGGAGTGGACAGAGAGAGAAAGGAGGAGTGGAAAGAGAGAGAGATGGGAGGAGTGGACAGAGAGAGAGAAAGGAGGAGTGGAAAGAGAGAGAGATGGGAGGAGTGGACAGAGAGAGAGAAAGGAGGAGTGGAAAGAGAGAGAGATGGGAGGAGTGGACAGAGAGAGAACAAGGAGGAGTGGACGGATAGGGTGCAGAAGGTAGATTGATTGGTGAAAGGGAGAGTGGCGGGCGGTAAAAAGTATGGAGAGAGGGAGAGGAGACACCAGGTGGATGATATAGAGGAAGAGAAAGAGTAGAGGGGGTGACAAAGAGGAAGATAGAGTAGAGGGGGTGATATAGAGGAAGAGAGAGTAGAGGGGCTGACATAGAGGAAGAGAGAGTAGAGGGGCTGACATAGAGGAAGAGAGAGTAGAGGGGCTGATATACAGAATAGGAGAGAGCAGAGGGGCTGATGCAGAAGAAGAGAGTAGAGGGGGGTGATATAGTTGAAGAGAGAGTAGAGGGGGTGATATAGAGGAAGAGAGAGTAGAGGGGGTGATATAGTGGAAGAGAGAGTAGAGGGGGTGATATAGAGGAAGAGAGAGTAGAGGGGGTGATATAGAGGAAGAGAGAGTAGAGGAGGTGATATAGAGGAAGAGAGAGTAGAGGGGGTGATATAGAGGAAGAGAGAGTAGAGGGGGTGATATAGAGGAAGAGAGAGTAGAGGGGGTGATATAGAGGAAGAGAGAGTAGAGAGGGTGATATAGTGGAAGAGAGAGTAGAGGAGGTGATATAGAGGAAGAGAGAGTAGAGGGGGTGATATAGTGGAAGAGAGAGTAGAGGGGCTGACATAGAGGAAGAGAGAGTAGAGGGGCTGATATACAGAATAGGAGAGAGTAGAGGGGGTGATATAGTGGAAGAGAGAGTAGAGGGGGTGATATAGTGGAAGAGAGAGTAGAGGGGGTGATATAGTGGAAGAGAGAGTAGAGGGGGTGATATACAGAATAGGAGAGAGTAGAGGGGGTGATGATATAGTGGAAGAGAGAGTAGAGGGGGTGATATAGTGGAAGAGAGAGTAGAGGGGGTGATATATAGTGGAAGAGAGAGTAGAGGGGTGATATAGTGGAAGAGAGAGTAGAGGGGTGATGAGGAAGAGAGAGTAGAGGATAGTGGAAGAGAGAGTAGAGGGGGTGATATAGAGGAGGAGAGAGAGAGGGTGATATAGTGGAAGAGAGGGGTGATATAGTGGAAGAGAGAGTAGAGGGGATGAAGAGAGAGTAGAGGGGTGATATAGAGGAGGAGAGTAGAGGGGGCTGATATAGTGGAAGAGAGAGTAGAGGGTGATATAGAGGAAGAGAGAGTAGAGGGGTGATATAGAGGAAGAGAGAGTAGAGGAGGTGATATAGTGGAAGAGAGAGTAGAGGGGTGATATAGAGGAGGAGAGAGTGATATAGAGGGGAGTGATATAGTGGAAGAGAGAGTAGAGAGGGTGATATAGTGGAAGAGAGAGAGAGGGGTGATATAGAGAGGGAGAGTGAGGGGCTGATATAGAGGAAGAGAGAGTAGAGGAGGTGATATAGTGGAAGAGAGAGTAGAGGGGGTGATATAGAGGAGGAGAGAGTAGAGAGGGTGATATAGAGGAATAGAGAGTAGAGGGGGTGATATAGTGGAAGAGAGAGTAGAGAGGGTGATATAGTGGAAGAGAGAGTAGAGGAGGTGATAGTTATCTGAACAAAATGTAACATTTCCTAACCTTGTTGAAGGGAGTGGCCTTCATGATACATTTATGCAAAGGCGATTTGACCTAATATGTTTTTAGGGCAGAGCTGTATATCAACAACACAAATGTGGAACTGTACACCAGAAAGAGAAAAGATCAGAAGACAACATGTATTAAAAAAAGGCAAATTAGGAACATGTCATTTCCCCTACAGAAATCTCTAAACGTTTCAAATTAACAAGAAACAATTCAGTAACACTGTACCTTAAGTTGCCCCTACAGAAATCTCTAAACGTTTCAAATTAACAAGAAACAATTCAGTAACACTGTACCTTAAGTTGCCCCTACAGAAATCTCTAAACGTTTCAAATTAACAAGAAACAATTCAGTAACACTGTACCTTAAGTTGCCCCTACAGAAATCTCTAAACGTTTCAAATTAACAAGAAACAATTCAGTAACACTGTACCTTAAGTTGCCCCTACAGAAATCTCTAAATGTTTCAAAATGACAAGAAACAATTCAGTAACACTGTACCTTAAGTTTCCCCTACAGAAATCTCTAAACGTTTCAAATTAACAAGAAACAATTCAGTAACACTGTACCTTAAGTTGCCCCTACAGAAATCTCTAAACGTTTCAAATTAACAAGAAACAATTCAGTAACACTGTACCTTAAGTTGCCCCTACAGAAATCTCTAAACGTTTCAAATTAACAAGAAACAATTCAGTAACACTGTACCTTAAGTTGCCCCTACAGAAATCTCTAAACGTTTCAAATTAACAAGAAACAATTCAGTAACACTGTACCTTAAGTTGCCCCTACAACATACCTATGTAACTACACAGTAATACCTGTATGGAACTGCTTTGTAATTACATGGGTAACAGAATGCAGTGGTGTAGGTCGCTATGGTAAAGCGTTGCCAACAATTCAAATTAGCATTAGCATGTAACTACATCGTCATCAATGGAATGATACACTTAAAACAGATTAGTGTGTTTATGATATATGGACATGAACATAAAGTGTCACCCAGGGTCCATTAGTTTGGTTTTCTATATGCCAGGGGCTTCATGTGAGGCTTTGTGAGTCCTCCACACATATCGACTGGATGTGATGAGAGAAGAGGTTGAATAATTATATATGGAACGCGGTATGGAAGACAAGCAGCTGCAAAAACGGGAAGTTATCTGCCGCCTGATAGAACCAATTGAACCAGATGCAGCGAGAGCCCTGTGATTAGCATAGTGTTATCTCCGGCATTAAATGCTACTCCCAGCACCTATCCTGCGAAAAGCTGGGGACCGCTATCCTATCCTGCTGGGAGTAGCTGGGGACAGCTATCCTATCCTGCTGGGAGTAGCTGGGGACAGCTATCCTATCCTGCTGGGAGTAGCTGGGGACAGCTATCCTATCCTGCTGGGAGTAGCTGGGGACAGCTATCCTATCCTGCTGGGAGTAATAATAATATAATAATATAATATAATATAATATGCCATTTAGCAGACGCTTTTATCCAAAGCGACTTACAGTCATGTGTGCATACATTCTACGTATGGGTGGTCCCGGGAATCGAACCCACTACCCTGGCGTTACAAGCGCCATGCTCTACCAACTGTGCTACAGAAGGACCACAGCTGGGAGTAGCCGGGGACAGCTACTCCCAGCTACAGGGGACAGCTCACATAGATATGCACACACACTGTAAATACAGCTTTATAAAACCTGCTTTGAATTGTAATATAGATAATGTCTGATGAGCGACATTGTGATGATGAGCCCAGGCCTTCTGGGCGGAGGCTAACCACAGTTTAGTCTAAATTACACTATAGTGCCTGGAAATACGATGACATTGCGAAAGTAGACAAATATTTAGTAGGAAACAACTTTGCCAACATTAGCATGTCGTGAAATTTACTTTAGACAGTTGGCAATGTTGTCATTAGCTAGCAAGCTTTGTCATAAATATCTATCTTTGCTAACAATAAAATCCAGTGTTCTCCCGTCAATCTTAGCTAATGTAACAATGTATCTAAAATCAATCTGGCAACATCAAAATGGTGACAAAAGGTTTTTCCTATTAATTATTTGCCTCCTTGTTGTGACATATCATTGTATTTCCAAGTTACTGTAATACACCTTTGATGAAATATTCATCAAAACTCATTGACAATGCATTGAGTATAATGCTCAGTTGGGCATCAGTCCAAACGGAATGTTCAAAACAATTTTGGGAGGAAACATGCAACTCATGAATGCATACAACAACACCCCACCTATGCATGCACGTAAACAACAACATGTAAGCTACTGTTATATATATATATTTGAATTATTATTTATGTTTGGAAGTTGGACTTTAGCAAGTATAGCACGTTAGCACGTAGGGCATACCGATTGGTATCACCTCGTTAGTCAGTACGGGTTACGCCTGAATATTTCAAATACACCTTTGAGATAGAGTTTATGTCACTGACATCCAACTTGAGGGGTTATAAGATCGGTGGAATAATTTTTGAAAGTTGCATAAACACACAAGCTTATAAATAACAAAGCCATGGACTTGAAGTTGGAAGCCTTTGTGGAAAAGCCTAAATGGGAGATGCTAGATAAAAGTACTAAGGTGAATCTGCTCTTTTTTTGCAAAGCATTATAACATCAGTGGCATCTGGTGATACAAAAGCAGTAATCAAAGAGTTGATCGGTACTGTTCTGGTGGAGGAGGAAATCCTCTCAGAGAGAGGCTGATGAAATTAGCACTATGGACATGCTACTGCGAAAGGTAGAACTAAAGGCAATAACGGACCAACAGAAATAAAGACAAGGAAGACTTGAAGACAAGGAAAGGGAAAGAAAACATGAGGAGAGACTACAGCACAGGGAAAGACAAGATGAGTGTGCAGCCAAACAAGAAAGACTTCAAAATTCCATTTGATTACAAGAGAGGCCATCCAGTCAACCAATCCTGCACCCTCAACAGAGTTTGATCTTGGTCGAAACAGCTGACTTGTACCGCCTTTCAAGAAAAAAGGAGGTGGACGTATATTTTACTCAGTTTGAGGGGATTGCCACATCCCTAAAATGGCCACGAGATATTTAGTCACTGCTCCTTCAAAGAGTTCTTGTGGGAAAAGCTCAGAAAGTGTATGCTACTTTATCTCTTGACCAGAGTTCAGATTATGACACTGTTTAAGCAGCTATCCTTCGAGCTTACGAGTTGATCCCAGAGGTATAGAGACAACAGTTCCGTAAATTATGAAGACAGAATCACATAGGCATGTTGAGTTGGCAAGACAACAAGCATGTCTTGCAGATGAGTTTGTGTTGACACATAAACCTACCTTCACAAACAAAGCACCCAGTAGTAATCCCTACGCAAGAAGCAATCCAGAGAACTCACCGAATACTGCAAGATTTTAATCCATTTCTACAGTACACAAAGATAAAGATCGGCAGAAAACTGTTTTTTTTTTCGTATCCACCAGTTTGTCATTACTGCCGTTAGAAAGAACAAACTGTGGAACTCGAGTCTGAACTCGAGTCCGCACTGCTAAAGCTAACTCTCTCTCCTCTGCTCTCATCCTTCTAGACCTATCGGCTGCCTTCGATACTGTGAACCATCAGATCCTCCTCTCCACCCTCTCTGAGTTGGGCATCTCCGGCGCGGCCCACGCTTGGATTGCGTCCTACCTGACAGGTCGCTCCTACCAGGTGGCGTGGCGAGAATCTGTCTCCTCACCACGCGCTCTCACCACTGGTGTCCCCCAGGGCTCTGTTCTAGGCCCTCTCCTATTCTCGCTATACACCAAGTCACTTGGCTCTGTCATAACCTCACATGGTCTCTCCTATCATTGCTATGCAGACGACACACAATTAATCTTCTCCTTTCCCCCTTCTGATGACCAGGTGGCGAATCGCATCTCTGCATGTCTGGCAGACATATCAGTGTGGATGACGGACCACCACCTCAAGCTGAACCTCGGCAAGACGGAGCTGCTCTTCCTCCCGGGGAAGGACTGCCCGTTCCATGATCTCGCCATCACGGTTGACAACTCCATTGTGTCCTCCTCCCAGAGCGCTAAGAACCTTGGCGTGATCCTGGACAACACCCTGTCGTTCTCAACTAACATCAAGGCGGTGGCCCGTTCCTGTAGGTTCATGCTCTACAACATCCGCAGAGTACGACCCTGCCTCACACAGGAAGCGGCGCAGGTCCTAATCCAGGCACTTGTCATCTCCCGTCTGGATTACTGCAACTCGCTGTTGGCTGGGCTCCCTGCCTGTGCCATTAAACCCCTACAACTCATCCAGAACGCCGCAGCCCGTCTGGTGTTCAACCTTACATTTACATTTACATTTAAGTCATTTAGCAGACGCTCTTATCCAGAGCGACTTACAAATTGGTGCATACACCTTATGACAACCAGTGGAACAGCCACTTGCATCTAAATCTTGTTGGGGGAGAAGGATTACCTACCCTTACTTACCCTATCCTAGGTATTCCTTGAAGAGGTGGGGTTTCAGGTGTCTCCGGAGGTGGTGATTGACTCCGCTGTCCTGGCGTCGTGAGGGAGTTTGTTCCACCATTGGGGGCCAGAGCAGCGAACAGTTTTGACTGGGCTGAGCGGGAACTGTACTTCCTCAGTGGTAGGGACCAGGCCAGAGGTGGATGAACGCAGTGCCCTTGTTTGGGTGTAGGGCCTGATCAGAGCCTGGAGGTACTGAGGTGCCGTTCCCCTCACAGCTCCGTAGGCGAGCACCATGGTCTTGTAGCGGATGCGAGCTTCAACTGGAAGCCAGTGGAGAGAGCGGAGGAGCGGGGTGACGTGAGAGAACTTGGGAAGGTTGAACACCAGACGGGCTGCGGCGTTCTGGATGAGTTGTAGGGGTTTAATGGCACAGGCAGGGAGCCCAGCCAACAGCGAGTTGCAGTAATCAAGACGGGAGATGACAAGTGCCTGGATTAGGACCTGCGCCGCTTCCTGTGTGAGGCAGGGTCGTACTCTGCGGATGTTGTAGAGCATGAACCTACAGGAACGGGACACCTTCCCAAGTTCTCTCACGTCACCCCGCTCCTCCGCTCTCTCCACTGGCTTCCAGTTGAAGCTCGCATCCGCTACAAGACCATGGTGCTTGCCTACGGAGCTGTGAGGGGAACGGCACCTCAGTACCTCCAGGCTCTGATCAGGCCCTACACCCAAACAAGGGCACTGCGTTCATCCACCTCTGGCCTGCTCGCCTCCCTACCACTGAGGAAGTACAGTTCCCGCTCAGCCCAGTCAAAACTGTTCGCTGCTCTGGCCCCCCAATGGTGGAACAAACTCCCTCACGACGCCAGGACAGCGGAGTCAATCACCACCTTCCGGAGACACCTGAAACCCCACCTCTTTAAGGAATACCTAGGATAGGATAAGTAATCCTTCTCACCCCCCCTAAAAGATTTAGATGCACTATTGTAAAGTGGCTGTTCCACTGGATGTCATAAGGTGAATGCACCAATTTGTAAGTCGCTCTGGATAAGAGCGTCTGCTAAATGACTTAAATGTAAATGTAAATGTGATCTTATTTGTGTTTCGGTTGTCGGTGGAGTGAGGCCTAGTCTACCGGTGAAGGGGGTCTCATTCATTTTGGGAAATTATTTGGCTGGAGATTGTTCCCAACATGTGCCGTTACACATACTATGTCTAAGAAAGTTGCAAGTAGCAAGTCAAAGGTGTGCGAGTTTGTAGGACCACTGAAGGAAGAAAGCGTACCTACATGCTTCGATGACTAGGAAGCATTTGATTGCTGAGCAGAGTAAAAATGTTTCCCTCTTCCCTCTTTTTTTCTGATATACATCCAGAGGAGGAGTTTGATGAAGTTCATGTGGGTTACTTTGACAGAGATGGTGGTCTAATTGGCCCAGTGTGTCGCAAGTCGTTCCAATTGCGCTTTGACAAGAGATACTGAGGTTGGCTCACAATGGTAGTATGGCCGTCTTGGGCTCAACAAGACCCATAGTCTTGGGCTCAACAAGACCCATAGTCTTGGGCTCAACAAGACGTATGAATGTATTTTGCGTAACTTCCTCTGTCCTGGTCTGAAACAGGATGTTATGGTTTACTGTAAATCATCGCGTTTGCCAGATGATGGGTACACCGAACCAAGCTGTTACCAGTTGTTACCGGTTGCACATTTGCAGTCTGTTTCTGCTTTTCACAACCCTTTCAGCAGGGTTCTGGTGGATTATGTTAGTCCTTTCCCCAAAGCAAAGAGGGGTAAACCGTTTCTCTTGACCATCATGTGGCTGCCACTCGTTTCCCTGAGGCCATTCCACTGGCCACTCGTTTCCCTGAGGCCATTCCACTGGCCACTCGTTTCCCTGAGGCCATTCCACTGGCCACTCGTTTCCCTGAGGCCATTCCACTGGCCACTCGTTTCCCTGAGGCCATTCCACTGGCCACTCGTTTCCCTGAGGCCATTCCACTGGCCACTCATTTCCCTGAGGCCATTCCACTGGCCACTCGTTTCCCTGAGGCCATTCCACTGGCCACTCGTTTCCCTGAGGCCATTCCACTGGCCACTTGTTTCCCTGAGGCCATTCCACTGGCCACTCGTTTCCCTGAGGCCATTCCACTGGCCACTCGTTTCCCTGAGGCCATTCCACTGGCCACTCGTTTCCCTGAGGCCATTCCACTGGCCACTCGTTTCCCTGAGGCCATTCCACTGGCCACTCGTTTCCCTGAGGCCATTCCACTGGCCACTCGTTTCCCTGAGGCCATTCCACTGGCCACTCGTTTCCCTGAGGCCATTCCACTGGCCACTCGTTTCCCTGAGGCCATTCCACTGGCCACTCGTTTCCCTGAGGCCATTCCACTGGCCACTCGTTTCCCTGAGGCCATTCCACTGGCCACTCGTTTCCCTGAGGCCATTCCACTGAGGAAAATCACCAGAGGAAAGTTGTTACGAATATTGCAAGAGTTTCCCCCTTGAAATCAGACATGTCCATGGTAAGGACAACTTGATTGCTGATTGACTTTCAATGGTGGGCAGTCAATAGGTTGTGTTTTGTGTTTGTTCGGTGTGTAGCCCGGGCTCACAATTTGTTCTGACTAAACGTTTTGCTGTGTTGTAGATGACTATTGTTTTGGTTGCACTCGTTCCATAGGGATGAGAGTTTTAGAAACTTATATTATTTTACCCCCCATTTCTCAAAAAAAAATATGTTTTAGGCAAATACAGTGCATTCGGAAGGGATTCAGACCTCTTGACTTTTTCCACATTTTGTTACTTTACAGCCTTATTCTAAAATGTATTAAATTGTTTTTTTTTCTCCTCATCAATCTAAACACAATACACCATAATGACAAAGCAAAAACAGTTTTTTAGAATTTTTAGTTAATGTATCAAAAATAACAAACTGAAATATCACATTTACATAATCATTCAGACCCTTTACTCAGTACTTTGTTAAAGCACCTTTAGCAAGTTTATCATTCTTTTGCATCTTAGTGGGCAAGGGACAGGTAAACAGCTACATTGAAAGAAACCCATGCACATGACAACTATGTCAGCTGTCAGTCAATTTGGACCATTCCACTGTGGGTGGGGGGGGTATCTGTGTGTGAGTGAAGTGCTGTTATATCTCTGCCATCTGCAGGACGGCAGTGGACTGTGTTCCGGTCTCCATCTCCTGCTCATCCACATACTGGCTGCAGTTGGGGTCCCCCCGCACCTTGGTGGACTGGGCGATCTGGACACCCGTGAAGGGGTTAACGCACCAGCACTCTCCCCGCTGACCGTGGGTGGACATGTGGCACTGGAACACACAAGGGCAAAATGAGAGAGAAAAGGGTAGGAGGACGATGGGGTGATGGAGAGAGGTGGAGGGTTAAATGAGGCCCTGGATCCAGTCAGATGGGGCGTTTTCAGGGGGCTGGTGGGGGCGACGTAACAGGAGGGCGTTTGCGTTTGGATTGGCCGGGATGAGGTGAGATGGAGGGGTGGGGCTCTGCCCCCCCCCAATAACAGCCCATCCTCATGTCATGCCCCCCATCCCCACTGTGTCAACCACCCCTCCCCTGCTCCCCATCCTCCCTGTGGAGACCCTCCTCTCTACCCCGAGAATGAGGTCATAACTCTACTGCGCGGGACTGGATCCCCCCCGGATAGGGACATAAGGGGAGGAGAGAGAGAGCCAAAAACACACTTCATTTTTTCCTTCAATGAGAAAGAACAAAAAGTTACACTTACAGTATTAACCAGAGGAACAAGATGATTACCGAACGATTAAGTGTTGTTGGAGGTGCAGTATTTTTTGAGCCCTGGGAACCGAGGGGTTTTGTCATCAAAACAATGCCCTCATTCATTCTTTCTCTCTTACAACTTCAGACAGATGCCTTGATGCTGTATGTTCAGAATACAGATGTGTCATATCATTGTTTTGACCACATTCTAAAAATAAGTGGGTCGTTCCAGCAACAAAGACAAGCTTGCAGAGGAAACTGAGAAAATTATCATTGGTGACCAATGTTTTGACTGGTGTAGTGTGGAAATCTTCCCAATGCCTTGCCACAGTCTGTCTGCAAATATTACCTTGTAACTGTTAAAAACATCACCCCATTCTCGGGCTTAGGGTGGGTGAGAGTGAGGGCGGGGGGTAAGGGGGTATACTTTTACACACACACTGTGCCTCTACCCTGTGTGTGTGTGTGTGTGTGTGTGTGTGTGTGTGTGTGTGTGTGTGTGTGTGTGTGTGTGTGTGTGTGTGTGTGTGTGTGTGTGTGTGTGTGTGTGTGTGTGTGTGTGTGTGTGTGTGTGTGTGTGTGTGTGTGGATAAAATGAAAATCACGACAACATTGTTTTTCTTCTACCATTTTCAGTTGACCCTTTTACCAGAATGAGTTGAGCTAACAAGGATAAATAGCATTAAACATATCAACGATTTGAGACATACCTGTTTGAGATTGTACTGGCCTATCTTTTCACAGTTGGGGAATTTGAGTTGGTACAGATTATCAACATGTCCCCTGTTATCATGGAAGCTCATCTTGGAGATCTCCTCCATCACCTTCTCCAGCTCCTGTGCACAAGGGCCCTGAATAGCACCGACCAAATAAAAAAGTTCAGAAATAGACCATCAGCAGCACAAGGCAGGCCTACTGTAAGATATTATTGTCTGTTATGGCAGCAAGTTGTCTCCATGACTGTTGAATTTAGACATTCAAGTCAGCACCATACAGCAAATAATGGATTGCATTGTATGACAGGTGCCCAGAGTAACAGAGCTAAGGGCTGAAGATTTGTATGACAGGTGCCCAGAGTAACAGAGCTGAGGGCTGAAGGTTTGTATGACAGGTGCCCAGATTAACAGAGCTGAGGGCTGAAGGTTTGTATGACAGGTGCACAGATTAACAGAGCTGAGGGCTGAAGGTTTGTATGACAGGTGCACAGAGTAACAGAGCTGAGGGCTGAAGGTTTGTATGACAGGTGCCCAGATTAACAGAGCTGAGGGCTGAAGGTTTGTATGACAGGTGCACAGAGTAACAGAGCTGAGGGCTGAAGGTTTGTATGACAGGTGCCCAGAGTTACAGAGCTGAGGGCTGAAGGTTTGTATGACCGATGCCCAGAGTAACAGAGCTAAGGGCTGAAGGTTTGTATGACAGGTGCCCAGATTAACAGAGCTGAGGGCTGAAGGTTTGTATGACAGGTGCCCAGATTAACAGAACTGAGGGCTGAAGTTTGTATGACAGATGCCCAGAGTAACAGAGCTGAGGGGTGAAGGTTTGTATGACAGATGCCCAGAGTTACAGAGCTGAGGGCTGAAGGTCCTGTAGCTCAGTTGGTAGAGCATGGTGCTTGTAACGCCAGGGTAGTGGGTTCGATCCCCGGGACCACCCATACGTAGAATGTATGCACACATGACTGTAAGTCGCTTTGGATAAAAGCGTCTGCTAAATGGCATATATTATTATTATTATAAGGTTTGTATGACCGATGCCCAGAGTAACAGAGCTGAGGGCTGAAGTTTGTATGACCGATGCCCAGAGTAACAGAGCTGAGGGCTGAAGTTTGTATGACAGATGCCCAGAGTAACAGAGCTGAGGGCTGAAGGTTTGTATGACAGATGCCCAGAGTAACAGAGCTGAAGGTTTGTATGACAGATGCCCAGAGTAACAGAGCTGAGGGCTGAAGGTTTGTATGACATGTGCCGGAGCGTAACAGAGCTGATGGCTGTAGGTTTGCTCTATATTGTACAGTAGTGTATCTGACAAGCGTCAAAGTGGGTCCTCTGATGGCTTGGCCTGGGAGGAGTGGGGCATGGCCTGCCAGCGATCTTATTTGGATCTTACAATACCATATGGATGCATAGTTCTAACACATTCTGTTGAGGGAAGGATAATGTAGAAAAAGCAGGCTCCTCTAAACTTAACAAGTCTTCTAATCTCTAGTTGGAGAAAATGATGATCTCACTATCTACATCATACTCTGACAACTCACGGAAACAGAAAATCCATCTTTAACCATTCCAGCAGGCTGTAAAAATTGTGAATCTTCAGATTAGCTGTCCCTCTGCAAACCCACAACTCGGCTTTGGTATTTCTACTTTGTAATAGAAATGTATTGAAGGTCAAAATGCTGTCTATTTTTGACGGTATTTCGCAACAGTTATACCAATTGCAGTATTAAAATAAATAATCTGAATAATTTATTTGAATCAATAACAATCTGTGTGAGCGTGCCAGCGTGTGTCCAGGCGAGGGCACTGCCGTACCAAATACCATGCCGACCAGGGTCACCACTGACCTCTGCATTAAGGCCAGTATTCAATAAACTACAGATAGTTGAATTACAAATACCACTTTCTATACTGTAATAAAATTACACAGCAGCATGTTTAGGGAGGAAGGGAGGCTCCTATGACACAGTTCTAGAATGAGTTAACCCTACCAAAATCCAACGCTTAGAGCTAAAAACTATGTAGTTCGATAATACTAATGCTCATTAAGTTTCTGAATTGCATCTCTCGAATTTCAGATGTGAACAAAGACGTATTTTTCTTTTTTTTTGTAATGGTTTTTCCTGACCTTCATGGGCTGCTGGGTCTTAGGTTCCTCGGGACAGTTGTTGGTCTTCATCTTGGTTTTGAGCTCGTTCTGGGCCTGCTTTGGAGCCATATCTTTGGACCATATCCAGATCCTGACATCTTTGGTCGGCTTCTTCATAGTGGGGCCCTCAGTGCCCGGAAGCTCCCCTATAGGTCCACACACACACACAGACACACACACACACACACACACAGGCACAGACACACACACACAGGCACACACACACACACACACACACACACACACACACACACACACACACACACACACACACACACACACACACACACACACACACACACACACACACACACACACACACAAAGGCTTAGTTCAGTGCCTTCAGAAAGTATTCACACCCCTTGACTTTTTTCCACATTTTGTTGAGTTACATCCTGAGTTTAATTGGTGATTTTTCTTGTCACTGTCCTATACACAATACCCCATAATGTCAAAAGTGTGACATTTTTACCTTTGAATAAAAAATGAAAAGGTTTAAAATGTCATGAGTAAATAAATATTCAACACCTTTGTTATGGCAAGCCTAAATAAGTTCAGGAGCAAACATTTGCTTAACAGGTCAAATAATAAGTTGCATGAACTCTGTGTGCAATATTAACACGCTTTTTAAATGAATGCCTCATCTCTGTAGCTCACACATTTATCTGTAAAATCCCTCAGTCAAGCAGTGAATTTCAAACACAGATGTCCAGGGAGGTTTTCCAATGCTTTGCAAAGAAGGGCACATATTGGTAGATGGGGGGGAAAAAAGCAGAAATTGAATATCCCTTTGAGCCTGGTGAAGTAATTGATTACACTTTGGATGGTGTATCAATACACCCAGTAACTACAAAGATACCGGTTGTCCTTCCTAACTCAGTTGCTGGAGAGAAAGGAAACCGCTCAGGGATTTCACCATGAGGCCAATGGTCACTTTAAAACAGTTACAGAGTTTAATGGCTGTTATAGGAGAAAACTGAGGATGGATCAAAAACATTGTAGTTACTCCACAGTTCTAATTGATAGAGTGAAAAGAAGGAAGCTTGTACAGACTAAAAAATATTCCAAAACATGCATCCTGTTTGCAACAAGGCACTAAAGTAATACTGCAAAAGACGTGGCAAAGCAATTCACTTTTTGTCCTGAATACAAAGTGTTATGTTTGGGGCAAATCCACTATATTTCCAAGCATAGTGGTGGCTGCATCATGTTATGGGTATGCTTATAATTGTTAAGGACTGGGGAGTTTTTCGGGATGAAAAATACACAGAATGGAGCTAAGCAAGGCAAAATCCTAGAGGATAAACTTGTTCAGGCTACTTTCCACCAGACACTGGGAGATTAATTCACATTTCAGCAGGACAATAACCTAAAACCCAAGGCCAAATCTACACTGGAGTTCCTTACCAAGATGACTGTGAATGTTCCTGAGTGGCCGAGTTACAGTTTTGACTTGAATCAACTTGAAAATCTATGGCAAGACCTGAAAATGGGTGTCTGGCAAAAAAAAAAAAAATGATCTAATGATTCTGTCTTTTCCCAGCAAAATCTGCAGAACTGGGAAGGTTGTATCCCCCATATAAATAACAATCTATTGGTTGCAAGAATTTTGTATAATAATTTTCCCCCTTCCACTTTCCTCTTCCATTTTTTCCATTCTAATGCTGCAATTAGTTGGTTGTAATGTTGGGTAGAGCAGACATTTCCATATCTTTTTGTTAGCTGCATTATTGGCATAACTCCACTAGTCCTATTTATGATATCATTGATGAAGATTATTGTTTAATACATTTTTGTTAATTAAAGTATTATGTATTTTTATCAGTTGGTATATTTGTTTTATTATTGTTGTGTTATTTCTTTCTGTCTTCTCTGGTGGATTAAATTGAAATTGCAACCAACTTTCTTTGCCTTGTTCTAAAAATAGCAATATTTGGGAGATGTTTTTCTTTTCAAATAACTGAAAGTGAGAGTTTGTAATCAGAATAAAGAGGAAAGGCCATTCTTGAACATGGCGTGAGACATTCTAACTAATTTGTTAGAAAACCAGTTTGGATTTAATTATAACTTTTGTATGACTGAAGCCTTTAGAGAGAGGTCTAATGCTTTAATATTTAATCATTTTTGCCTTCTGAATTCATATGAATTCCTATTCATATTCATTTTATAAATAGGCCCATTTAATTTTGGCTTGCCATTCCAAATAAATTGTAACATTATTTTCTCAAATGATTTCAATCACTTTTCACTAGGTGTAGGCAAGACCATAAGCACCAAGGTAAACAGGGATATGACTGGAGAGTTAATCAGGGTGATTTTCCCACAAAGACAGGTATTTACCTTACCATGGTAGCAAGATCTTATCTATTGTTGATAACATGACTAATCTGTATTACCACATGGTCAAGCTGTGTCCAGTCTCTTGACAACAAGGTTGATGAAATCCGAGCAAGGGTAGCATTCCAGAGGGGACATCAGAGACTGTAACGTTCTTTGCTTCACAGAAACATGGCTCACTCGAGACACGCTATCGGAGTCGGTACAGCTAGCTGGTTTCTTCACGCATCGTGCCGACAGAAACAAGCATCTTTCTTGTAAAAAGAGGGGCGGGGGTGTATGCCTTATCGTTAACGAGACGTGGTGTGATCATAACAACATACAGGAACTCAAGTCCTTCTGTTCACCTGACTTAGAATTCCTCACAATCAAATGTTGACGGCATTATATACCAAGAGAATTCTCTTCGATTATAATCACAACCGCATATATTCCCCCCCAAGCAGACACATCGACGGCCCTGAACGAACTTTATTTGACTCTATGTAAACTGGAAACCACATATCCTGAGGCTGCATTCATTGTAGCTGGGGATTTTAACAAAGCCAATCTGAAAACAAGACTCCCTAAATTCAATAAGCATATTGATTGTGCTACCAGGGCTGGTCAATCCCTGGATCACTGTAATTCTAACTTCCGCGATGCATATTTTTTATTTATTTTTATTTATTTCACCTTTATTTAACCAGGTAGGCAAGTTGAGAACAAGTTCTCATTTACAATTGCGACCTGACCAAGATAAAGCAAAGCAGTTCGACACATACAACAACACAGAGTTACACATGGAGTAAAACAAACATACAGTTAATAATACAGTAGAAAAATAAGTCTATATACAATGTGAGCAAAAGAGGTGAGATAAGGGAGGTAAAGGCAAAAAAAGGCCATGGTGGCAAAGTAAATAAAATATACAGAGTAAAACACTGGAATGGTAGATTTGCAGTGGAAGAATGTGCAAAGTAGAGATAGAAATAATGTGGTGCAAAGGAGCAAAATAAATAAATAAATACAGTAGAGCGAGAAGTAGTTGTTTGGGCTAAATGATAGATGGGCTATGTACAGGTGCAGTAATCTGTGAGCTGCTCTGACAGCTGGTGCTTAAAGCTAGCGAGGGAGATAAGTGTTTATATATATATATAAGGACCTCCCCCGCCCTCCTTTCGGAAAAGCTGACCACGACTCAATTTTGTTGCTTCCAGCCTATAGACAGAGACTAAAACAGGAAGCTCCCGCGCTCAGGTCTGTTCAACGCTGGTACGACCAATCTGATTCCACGCTTCAAGATTGCTTCGATCACGTGGATTGGGATATGTTCCGCATTGCGTCAAACAACAACATTGACGAATACGCTGATTTGGTGAGCAAGTTTATTAGCAAGTGCATAGGCGATGTCGTACCCACAGCGACGATTAAAACATTCCCAAACCAGAAACTGTGGATTGATGGCAGCATTCACTCGAAACTGAAAGCACATACCCCTGCTTTTAACCAGGGCAAGGTGATCAGAAACATGACCGAATACAAACAGTGTAGCTATTCCCTCAGCAAGGCAATTAAACAAGCTAAGCGTCAGTATAGAGACAAAGTACAGTCGCCATTCAATGGCTCAGACACAAGAGGTACGTGTCAGAGTCTACAGTCAATCACAGATTACAAAAAGAAAACCAGCCCAGTCGCAGACCAGGATGTCTTGCTCCCAGACAGACTAAACAACTTCTTTGCTCGCTTTGAGGACAATACAGTGTGCCTGAGATGGCCATTATCAAAAAATGCGGACTCTCCTTCACTGCAGCTGACGTGAGTAAAACATTTAAACGTGTTAACCCTCGCAAGGCTGCAGGCCCAGACGGCATCCCCATATTTTTGAAAATCTGAGATGACAGTGTTGTTAACAAAAGGCTAAGCTTGAGAGTTAGCATATTCATTTAATTTAATTTGCGATTTTCATGAATAGTTAACGTTGCCGGATCCGGCATGGCTCAGCGCAAGAAGTTAAGGTAACTGAGTAACACTCACTTCCATCATCATGAAGTGCTTTGAGAGACTAGTCAAGGACCATATCACCTCCACCCTAGACCCACTCCAATTTGCATACCACCCCAATAGGTCCACAGACGACACAATCGCAACCACACTGCACACTGTCCTAAACCATCTGTACAAGAGAAATACCTATGTTAGAATGCTGTTCATCAACTACAGCTCAGCATTTAACACCATAGTACCCCCAAACTTGTCATCAAGCTCGAGACGCTGGGCCTCAGCACAAGCCGAAATTCAGCTTGTCACCAAAAGCACTCACAAACTTTTACTGATGCACGATCGAGAGCATCCTGTGGAGTTGTATCACCGCCTGGTACGGCAATTGCTCCACCCACAACCGTAAGGCTCTCCAGAGGGAAGTGAGGTCTGCACAATGCATCACCGGGGGCAAACTACCTACCCTCCAGGACACCTACAACACCCGATGTCACAGGAAGGCCATAAAGATCAAAGGACAACAACCACCCGAGCCACTGCCTGTTCACCCCACTATCATCCAGAAGGCGAGGTCAGTACAGGTGCATCAAAGCAGGGACAGAGAGAATGAAAAACAGCTTCTATCTCAAGGCCATCAGACTGTTATACAGCCACCACTAACATTGAGTGGCTGTGCCAACATATTGACTCAAGTCCAGCCACTTTAATAATGGACATTTATGTAAAAAATGTATCACTAGCCACTTTAAAACAATGCCACTTAATATAATGTACATATCCTACATTACTCATCTCATATGTATATACTGTACTCGATACCATCTACTGCATCTTGCCTATGCCATTCTGTGCCATCACTCATTCATATATTTTTATGTACATATTCTTTATCCCTTTACACTTGTGTGTATAACGTAGTAGTTGTGAAAATGTTAGGTTAGATTTATCGTTGGTTATTACTGCATTGTCGGAACTAGAAGCACAAGCATTTCGCTACACTCGCATTAACATCTGCTAACCATGTGTATGTGACTTCGTCAACCATTTTGAAAAGAAGGTCGATGACATCCGATCCTCGTTTGCTAAGTCAAACGACACCGCTGTTCTGCTCACACTGCCCTACCCTATGCTCTGACCTCTTTCTCCCTCTCTCTCCAGATGAAATCTCGCGTCTTGTGACGGCCGGCCGCCCAACAACCTGCCCGCTTGACCCTATCCCCTCCTCTCTTCTCCAGACCATTTCCGGAGACCTTCTCCCTTACCTCACCTCGCTCATCAACTCATCCCTGACCGCTGGCTCGTCCCTCCCGTCTTCAAGAGAGCGAGAGTTGCACCCCTTCTGAAAAAACCTACACTCGATCCCTCCGATGTCAAAACTACAGACCAGTATCCCTTCTCTCTTTTCTCTCCAAAACTCTTGAGCGTGCCGTCCTTGGCCAGCTCTACCGCTATCTCTCTCAGAATGACCTTCTTGATCCAAACCAGTCAGGTTTCAAGACTAGTCATTCAACTGAGACTGCTCTTCTCTGTATCACGGAGGCGCTCCGCACTGCTAAAGCTAACTCTCTCTCCTCTGCTCTCATCCTTCTAGACCTATCGGCTGCCTTCGATACTGTGAACCATCAGATCCTCCTCTCCACCCTCTCCGAGTTGGGCATCTCCGGCGCGGCCCACGCTTGGTTGCGTCCTACCTGACAGGTCGCTCCTACCAGGTGGCGTGGCGAGAATCTGTCTCCTCACCACGCGCTCTCACCACTGGTGTCCCCCAGGGCTCTGTTCTAGGCCCTCTCTTATTCTCGCTATACACCAAGTCACTTGGCTCTGTCATAACCTCACATGGTCTCTCCTATCATTGCTATGCAGACGACACACAATTAATCTTCTCCTTTCCCCCTTCTGACCAGGTGGCGAATCGCATCTCTGCATGTCTGGCAGACATATCAGTGTGGATGACGGATCACCACCTCAAGCTGAACCTCAGCAAGACGGAGCTCCTCTTCCTCCCGGGGAAGGACTGCCCGTTCCATGATCTCGCCATCACGGTTGACAACTCCATTGTGTCCTCCTCCCAGAGCGCTAAGAACCTTGGCGTGATCCTGGACAACACCCTGACGTTCTCAACTAACATCAAGGCGGTGTCCCGTTCCTGTAGGTTCATGCTCTACAACATCCGCAGAGTACGACCCTGCCTCACACAGGAAGCGGCGCAGGTCCTAATCCAGGCACTTGTCATCTCCCGTCTTGATTACTGCAACTCGCTGTTGGCTGGGCTCCCTGCCTGTGCCATTAAACCCCTACAACTCATCCAGAACGCCGCAGCCCGTCTGGTGTTCAACCTTCCCAAGTTCTCTCACGTCACCCCGCTCCTCCGCTCTCTCCACTGGCTTCCAGTTGAAGCTCGCATCCGCTACAAGACCATGGTGCTCGCCTACGGGCTGTGAGGGGAACGGCACCTCAGTACCTCCAGGCTCTGATCAGGCCCTACACCCAAACAAGGGCACTGCGTTCATCCACCTCTGGCCTGCTCGCCTCCCTACCACTGAGGAAGTACAGTTCCCGCTCAGCCCAGTCAAAACTGTTCGCTGCTCTGGCCCCCAATGGTGGAACAAACTCCCTCACGACGCCAGGACAGCGGAGTCAATCACCACCTTCCGGAGACACCTGAAACCCCACCTCTTCAAGGAATACCTAGGATAGGGTAAGTAAGGGTAGGTAATCCTTCTCCCCCAACAAGATTTAGATGCAAGTGGCTGTTCCACTGGTTGTCATAAGGTGTATGCACCAATTTGTAAGTCGCTCTGGATAAGAGCGTCTGCTAAATGACTTAAATGTAAATGTATGTAAATGTAATTTGATTTTCATGCTGTCCCCGTTACAATGTTTCATGCTGGCCCAGTTACACTGTCTTTCACACTGCAGCATCGCTCGGCTTACTAAGAGCAGGCTGAATTGGCCCAACTAACGATTTTCCTCCTCTTCTGACGAGGAGTATGAAGGATCGGACGAATGCGCAGAGTGGTAAGTGTTCATGTTATTTATTAGGAACAGAAACACTAAACAAAATAACAAAGAGTGAAACGAAAACAAAACAGACCTGTGAGGTGCAGCGACACAAAACAGAAAACAACTACCCACAACCCATAGTGGGAAAACAGGCTGCCTAAGTATGGTTCTCAATCAGAGACAACGATAGACAGTTGCCTCTGATTGGGAACCATACCAGGCCAAAACCAGAAATACAAAACATATAACAAAAACATAGAATGCCCACCCCAACTCACACCCTGACCAAACTAAACTATAGGGACATAAAAAAGGAACTAAGGTCAGGACGTGACACCAACAATGCAGTTTAGGAAGCTCAATATTACACAATGTCTCCATTCTGATGTTCTTACACTCATTTCCCATTCATTTTTTGAAACCCAGAAACGATGTTTATAACTTAGCTGAATGTTGCTATTCTAATAGAGAACACTGGTGACTAAATTGTTTACTAAGGAGCGAAACGTCACGGGAAGTGAGCACAGAATAGTATGGAAGCACTTTTAGTCTGGTTTTCTTGCTGAGTTAGGACTCTCTGCCTGCCTTCTCAGGGGAGGTGAACTACCTGCCGGGGGCACTGTGTGAGCGTGTGTGTGTGTCTCACTCCACTAACTCTTATCTGTAATTAGGGAGGCACAAACTGAGGAGTATGGCTTTGAGACATTAAATCACTCCCGGGAGGGAGAGCAACCCGATGACTCGACAAAGGTATTCATACAGAGTACAGTGACCGTGCCTGAGTGTCTGAGATAGAGCAAGAGTGAGAGAGAGAGGGGAAGAGTCAGAAAGAGGGGGAGAGTCGGAGAGAGCGAGTGAGCGAAAGAGAGAGAGAGAGCGAGCGAGCGAGAGAGAGCGTGAAAGAGAACAAGGGAATGAGAGAGGGGGTATTCATATCTAGTTTGGCATGACTTTACTCAGTATGCTTCTCCTTAAAATGTCAGGGATGGCTGTCAAAATGTCAGGTCAAAATGTCCTCAGCAGTAGAGAGTATAGTGTTCTGGCAGTCCAAATAAAGGTGACCCAGATTCAATGCTAAAATGCACTGTGGCAGAAGCTGTTGAAATTACACTTTTCAAACAGAAATATACACGTTTCAGCTTGTTAGAGTCACTTTGCAACACTCGTGGTGATCCAGTCTTGGCCATAGAAACGGCATCTTACCTGTGGAAAGTCATCTGAACTGGGGACTTTCTGAATGATTTTGGGTACACATTCACTGCTCAAATCAGCAATATACTAAGAGTGAGTAATATACAGTGTTTACAATGTTATTTACGATGTTAGTTTATTTTCTCGATAGTGGTTGTCATTTACAGTAGAACTGTGCTCTCAAAATGTGGTAACTACATTATGTTCCAAATAAAACCTTCCTTGTCTGCCAAGGAAATGTCGATACTTAAAACAGTATTAGGCTACACTCGAGGCTAAACCACTTCAAACAAGTTAAATAATTGAGTAGGTTTTGTCGAGCCAAAAAACCCCGAACATTAGATGAGTTGCTGCTTCTACCAACTCTTCAAAGTCAAAAGTCCAGAAGTCTTGTATTTGATGACTTAGCAATTATTCCAAAGGGAAGGAGAGGCATGGCTGTCGTATGTGTCTTGCAACGTGGCTTACTTATGGTAAAAAAAAACAACTTGCAATAAATCACAGGAAGTTCACAAAAAGTCACACAAAGTTATCCTGCGGGAATAGTCATGATGTGCCTAACCTTGTCCCCGGGCTAATTGTGCATATGAGCCTGGAACACCAATCAACAAAAAGGTGTCCTTTATGGGAGTGAACTTAAGTATTTGTCATTGTTTGAACATAGCGAATCACACGACTGTGAATCAGAAACATGTGGTGTGCTAGCAAAAACTTTCATTCAACTTTACTTGAGTGGCTGAACTCTAGCTAGCTTAATATAGCAGCCTTGCTGGTTATATATCATCCAAATCTGTGATCAATATGTGCCCGGAATCGTTGGGAAAACTAACAACCCTAAAAATAAACGACACAATGGACTCAAACACCAAGCTAAATTTGATGAAATCTCCATGTTGCATCAGACGATCACAGAAAAGGCAAACATACACAGACATACACAAGACAGGGGAGGTGTTGTGGGAGATGATTGATGAGTGTTAAGCCAATGGCTATGCATCTGGACTTTCTCCCTGACTTTTTATATTAGCTTATGGACATTTTCCAGAACTTTCCACTGGCCCAACAAAGGCCATGTTTGAAGTGTTGGCTTACCAGACCTTCTGAGCACTGGGAGGAAGTCTGATGAACAAGATTAGGATGTGCTAAAATAGGCTAACTTATGATAACAAGTTGCCGTTTTTGACTATTGTGAGCTCAGTATTTGATTCGTTTAGAAAACCACCTTTTTCAACTCTCCTGGCCCATAGCTTCTCCTTTCAGAACAGGTTCAATGTAAAGCTAATGGCATTCAATTAAGGAGAACATCAGCTGATTGCCTTCCTGGAAAAGGGAGTTCTTTATCCACCTAAAGGGTGTGTCTTCAGGGTCACATGTACTAAAATGCAGCTTCCACCCAGAGCACTCCCTCCCTCTCTATCTTTATCTCTCGCTCTGTCACACACACGCACACGCACATGCACATGCACACGTGCACGTGCACACACACACACGCACACGCCCACACACATGCACGCATGCGCACACACAGTAATAAAACACCTGTAGGGGTGTGAGCACACCAAGTCTGAGCACACCATTACCTGCAGGGCTACAAGGGCAATGCCAGTCCAAAGACAACACACTGAGAGGAGAAAGAGAGAAAATAGAGATTCAAAAATAGGTAACAGATTTAGGGTCGCAAGAGAGGGTGTATTATTGAAAACATTCTCAGTTTACCAGTAAACTATCAGAATTTTGGTACCTTTCAAGGATTGTAATTTATCACAAGACATCTAGTGGCCCTGTTAGGTACTACAGATTATCACAGGTGTCTGTAAGAATTTTTTGTTCCTCTGTGTGGCTTTATCACATGTAAAAGATATATGAAATAATTAAATAAGATGATTTTTAAATAAACAATAGAAAGCCAAAGCTGTAAAATATTATCCTAAATACAAACCATGAACTTTTTGAATACCATTGGTGTTTAATGGGAGGGTTTCAGCATCAAATATCCTTTATGCATTTTTCTTTATTTTTTACAAATGTATTTATTTTACTATGTCAATATGTGTTTGTTGTCAATATGTTGTCGTCAAACTGGTGGCAGTTGTGAAGAAAAAAAAATATTTTGAAGAGTTGCATTGTTATTTAAAAATAATAATCATTGTTGATGACATGCTTTTTGAAAATGAGTCATTTCCTCTTCAACCATATGGTCAATCTACTAGAAACTCATGGACAACATAGACACAAATATAAAACATGAATACTATATGTGCAATTATTTAATTATAAATGATCAAAGCTACGATCGATTGCCATAGATGTTCTGTTCATTACCAAAGGTACTGAAGTTTCTGGTAACTTTGGTAAAATGCAGGTAACTTTGCAACCCTAAACAGACTTATGGTCAAACATCAGTCATGGGGCGACAACAGGAAAATGGATTTGATTGCTTCCAAACTGCCACTATTAACTCTTCCACATCTGGGAATGTTTTTGTGTCAGAACAGTGTCTTTGAGAGACTGAATGCAGCTCCAGCCTGTGCAATGTGCACTCAAGCAGATGAGGACAAAGGTTTAAATATCCATCCAAGCACATAATCCCTTTAAAGTGATGAGTGAAACCATTGAGTTAACGGTGTACTGTGTGTACTCTCAAGTTTTTTTGTTGAGTGTATTGGGGAACGAAAGCACATGGTGCATGAGTTCATGCAGCTCTTCAATTTGCTACAAGATGTGATGTCATGCCAATAACAAAAAACTGTTATGAAACAAACACACGATGGAGGGTGGAAAGAGGAATAATCTGTATGGGTGTATGACGTGCTAACTAATTCATGAGGATGTAGAGAGCCCCAAGGTGCTAGATCTGGGACATTTCCCCTCAAGTAAAAGACAACTGATAGCACCTCTGTACACTTGACTGGCTCATGAAATGGAAATGTGATGTGCAGGGTAGCCTAGTGGTTAGAGCGTTGGACTAGTAACCGGAAGGTTGCGAGTTCAAAACCCCCGAGCTGACAAGGTACAAATCTGTCGTTCTGCCCCTGAACAGGCAGTTAACCCACTGTTCCCAGGCCGTCATTGAAAATAAGAATATGTTCTTAACTGACTTGCCTGGTTAAATAAAGGTAAAAAATAAATAATAATAAAAAAAAATAAAAAATGCTGTATGTCAGATGGCACATAGTTACTGGCAGCAGTATTCATGTTTGACCTCTGCTCTGGGAACTAGAAACGGGGGAAATTGTTAAACATTTACTTTCCGGTTAAAGAAATGGGAGAAATGGGGTCAGCCAAACATGATTAGCAGTTCAACAAAATATATATACTAATGGATAGAAGTAGAAGTATTATCTTTGTAAATGATGTCATAATAGGACTGGTGGAGTTATGTCACATGCAGCAAACAACAACAATATATGGAAATGTCTGCTCTACTCAAAATTACAACCAACTAATTGCAGCATTACAGCAAAAATGGAAGAGGAAAGTGGAAAGGGGAGAAAGTAGGGAACTTGTCTGATGACCCTGCATTAAAGACCATCATTGGCTAAAGAAAATTGTGCTAAATAAAAAAAAATAGACCAGTTTCATTTAAGGACCAAAACATTGACAGATGTGTCATGTAGATTGTAAAATAATTGGGAAGAGATTTTCAACGTACTGATTCCACGGCACATGGTCTATGAACTGATACACAAAACAACGCTGGATTCAAAACTTTAAAAATGTTCTATTTAAATTCTTGTTAAATTATTATACAAAATTCTCGCACCCAATAGAATGTTATATTTATGGGTGATACAACAATCCCAGCTCTGCAGATTTTGCTTTTATGAGACAGAATTATTAGATTATTTGTTTTGGTACCATATGTAGCTTGTTTTTGGTCGCAAGTTCAGGAATGGCTGAATAATTGCAACATTTACCTGGAGATAACTCTGCAAATAGCACTGCTGGGTGATTGAAAAGTTATAGACAATCGATTAATAATATAATAATACTATTCGCAAAAAATGTTGTCTTTAATTTACAATCTGTCGAATCTATGAACCTAGAAAGGTTCAGAACTTTTGTGAAACATCACAGCACAGTTGAAAAATATATGACAGAAATCAATCAAATCTTGATGGTGTTCAGAGATATATATTTTGGTACTTATTTTCCCCTTGTTGGAGTAAACGAATGGACAATAACTCTTAGGCTTCTACTTCCAGCTTTTACATACTACAGTATATACATTTACATACTACAGTATATACATTTACATACTACAGTATATACATTTACATACTACAGTATATACTTTTACATACTACAGTATATACATTTACATACTACAGTATATACATTTACATACTACAGTATATACATTTACATACTACAGTATATACATTTACATACTACAGTATATACATTTACATACTACAGTATATACATTTTACGGACACAGTATAATTTACAGTAGTTATCTTTTGTTTGTTTTTTGTCCCATCCTCCACTCAACATGTTTTTTATGGGTGTATTGGAAATGATGCAGACAATTACATTGATGGAAGGTACAATCTATCTGCAATATTAAAGCTGATCTACTCTCTAAGAAACTAAATGATATGAAAAAAAAAAACAAGTTTGACAAAAAGAGGTTAGCTTGTTTTGCCTCAAAGATCAATAGCATCTACCAGTTAGTCCAAACATACCATGTCAACATTTATTCCCAGATATCAATAGTGACCCATTTTAACACATATTTTGGTTTGGAGAAACAAAATACATGTTTTGTCTCTGGCCTGGTGCCATTTACAACTAATGAAGGAATTTTTGCATGCTGCTTAACAATGGAAGCCATTAAAAAAGACAACAGATATATTGCTGATCTAATTATGATAGAAACACCCAGAGAAGCAATATATATTCCGTATGATACCAGGTTATGTGACATGACATTTAGCAGATGCCATGCACTTTCATTGTGTGGAGACCTTTGTGGCCAATTAAATAACTCACACACTATGTTTTGGTTTATCATGTCACATGACCTGGGTTTTACTCTTTATTTAAATCATTTTCATTAAACTGTCCCCTTTTGTTTTTATATCAGATGGTTCAGCACCATCCTCAGACAAATGCTGTAATTTGTTGTCTAATTCTCATTTCTGGAAAAGGCTTAAAATAAAGGTTAAAATCCAGGTCATGTGACATGATTAACCAAAACACAGGGCCCTATGTATAACACAGAATACTTACCCTAAATTAACGATAACCTTCTCTTAGTGACAGTCTAGTTACTTACCACTCGTGTCCCGGTGCTCTTCAGTGCGGTTGGGTACTGTGTCCACTTTTTGTGAGCATCGCCCTAACCCCTGAACCAGCTGCTCCAAGGGCAATTTTGAATCTACAGTGGGATAACAACGCAGCCCTGTGGAACACCTCGGTGTGTAGACGCCACAGAATTCACCTTCTAACCGGGCACACACCGGACAGCAGCCACAGGCGGGCTCCCTGACTATCTCAGTACAGTTGGTGGCGAGCTTAGGACATGCAGTTTGGCGCTCCGCAGTGCATTTCGGACAATAAAATACCAAGTCCCCGAGCAATAGGCCCGGCAGAACAAGTAACGTAAGCAGAAACAAACCGCAGCCAAAATATAGCACCATTCTGCCTCTAGCTGTACTGTTTATTAAAGAGTAACAGGAAAAGATAAGGATGTAAACGTTGTGTCCAAAAGTGCAACTGTCATCTGTGTTAGCATAGCAAACAGGAGAGAGACCCAGTGGTGCATGCCTCAGGGTCCTATCACCTGTCATGTTTCTGATAGTGTATGTCAGAATCGAAGGTGACGACATGCATCTAGTAGTGGGTTGTCTCTTACATAACGTTTGTGTGCAATGGATTACAAATTATTGAAGGAACAAATTGTACAATGTCAATATTTGAATAATTATGTGCTTGTGTGTTAATATCCATGCTTCTATAATAGCAAGAGCCTGCTGTGTGCTTTCTAATGGTATTATCTCTAATAAGAAAACATTATATTTTATCTTAGGCTGCACTGCTGTCCCTAGTGAAAAATGATCCTAAGCATTCATGCGTTTCAGCCGTTATGTCAAGATCATTTTTGCTCTTCATAAGAGTATGTTTAAATGACAAGAATACAAAATAATATTACAGCGTGTGCTGAGTGTCTCTGACCTGACCACTCCATTTCTCGCATGTTCATTGACACTTAATTAAAGATGTGCCTTTTGGACCAAAAAAAAATGTCTCTCCCTCTCCAGTACGTCCCATTGATTTCTTGGTAGCGAGTAGCGGTTGTTGTGCTTATCCACCAAACAGGCTTCTGTAAACCCATACAGGGTGTCTGTATCTCTTGGCCACCGTTGAGAGCAATGGTTGTTGACTCAAGGGGGACAAAGATAGCGCGTTTGTGTACATACATATGTGTGGGCAGCGGGTTACCTATCTGGAATGAATTGTGAAGTGAAGGAGGAGGAAACTGAGAAGCTAGTTTGGGTGGAGATGTCTATTTATGTAGAACCTTAAACCACTTATTTAAAAGCAACTTATCAACACACAGTTCATTAATTTGAGGATTCACAATATGCTATACAGATCTCTCAAACATCTACAGTATGAAACTAAATGTAATTTACCCACAAAAACATAAACTTTCACATGACAAGCAAAGCAATTCTGTAGCTGGGAGCCAATGATACATCAGCATTTGAGGGGTCAAAGAATGCTTTGGGGGCTTAGATTACACCATATGTTAATTTTAAGAGTAAATTAAGAATTCAACATGATTTTTATGTTAAGTCCATAATGTGTTTTTGAACTGTGGTTAGGCTATTAGCTGGCCAAAATTAGGCTACATGAAAAGTACAATACTGTTAATATAGCTGTGTGTTAGTGTGTGTTTTCAGTGAATTTATGTACAGTGCCTTCGGAAGTATTCAGATCCCTTGACTTTTTCTACATTTTGTTACGTTGCAGCCTTATTCTAAAATTGATTATTTTTTTCCTCACCAATCCACACACACAATACGCCATAATGACAAAGCATAAACAGGTTTTTAGAAAATGTTGCTAATTTATTTAAAAAAAGATAAAAACTGAAATACCACATTTACGTAAGTATTCAGACCCTTTACTCAGTACTTTGTTGAAGCACCTTTTGGCAGTGATTACAGCCTTGAGTCTTCTTGGGTATGATGCTACAAGCTTGGCACACCTGTATTTGGGGAGTTTCTCCCATTCTTCGCTGCAGATCCTCTCAAGTTCTATCAGGTTGGATGGGGAGCGTTACTGCACAGCTGTTTTCAGGTCTCTCCAGAGATGTTCTATCGGAACATCCGGGCTCTGGCTGGGCCACTCAAGGGCATTCAGAGACTTGTTTTAAAGAAGCAACTCCTGCGTTGTCTTGGCTGTGTGCTTAGGGTCAATGTCCTGTTGGAAGGTAAACCATCAACCCAGTCTGAGGTCCTGAGCGCTCTGGAGCAGGTTTTCATCAAGGATCTATCTGTACTTTGCTTCATTCATCTTTGCCTCGATCCTGACTAGTCTCCCAGTCGCTGCCGCTGAAAAATATCTCCACGGCATGATGCTTCCACCAAATAAAATAAAATAAAATAAAATGTATTCGTACATCAGCTGATATCTCAAAGTGCTGTACAGAAACCCAGCCTAAAACCCCAAACAGCAAGCAATGCAGGTGTAGAAGCACGGTGGCTAGGAAAAACTCCCTAGAAAGGCCAAAACCTAGGAAGAAACCTAGAGAGGAACCAGGCTATAAGGGGTGGCCAGTCCTCTTCTGGCTGTGCCGGGTGGAGATTATAACAGAACATGGCCAAGATGTTCAAATGTTCATAAAGGACCAGCATGGTCCAATAAAAATAAGGCAGAACAGTTGAAACTGGAGCAGCATCACGGCCAGGTGGACTGGGGACAGCAAGGAGTCATCATGTCAGGTAGTCCTGAGGCATGGTCCTAGGGCTCAGGTCCTCCGAGAGAGAGAGAAAGAAAGAGAGAAAGAGAGAATAGGAGAGAGCACACTTAAATTCACACAGGACACCGAATAGGACAGGAGAAGTACTCCAGATATAACAAACTGACCCTAGCCCCCCGACACATAAACTACTGCAGCATAAATACTGGAGGCTGAGACAGGAGGGGTCAGGAGACACTGTGGCCCCATCCGAGGACACCCCCGGACAGGGCCAAACAGAAAGGATATATACCACCATGCTTCATCGTAGGGATGGTGCGAGGTTTCCAACAAACATTACGCAAGGCATTCAGGCCAAAGAGTCTATTCTTGGTTTCATCAGACCAGAGAATGTTGTTCCTCATTGTCTGAGATTCTTTAGGTGCCTTTTGGCAAACTCCGAGCAGGTTGTCATGTGCCTTTTACTGAGGAGTGGCTTTCATCTGGTCACTTTACGATAAAGGTCTGATTGGTGGAGTGCTGCCTGTCTTGGCTGTGGTCACCATTTAAGGGAACAGTGAATACTCATTAAATGTGCATTGTGTAATGGGTTATTATATTTAGTATGCATATGGACCACAGTAGGCTGCTGAGGGGAGGATGGCTCATAATAATGGCTGTAATGAAGCCAATAGAATGTAATCAAAAACGAGGAAACAATGTGTGTGCTGTGTTTGATACCATTCCCCTGATTCCTCTCCAGCCATCACCAGGAGCCCTTCCCCCTTAGCAACCTCCTGTGACATGGACAGCAGAGACTTACAAGATAATCTACAGCAGTGGATGCTCCTCAGAGGAGGACCATACTCGTCAGTGAATTTTCAGAAAAATGTAAAAACTGAAGCATTTAAAAAGTTATCCTTTTTTAGATACAACAATACAAAATATATTAAATTGTTAGAGAAACGCAAGGCAACGTACTGGTCTGTGGAGACCTGCATGCTAGAACAGCAGAAGAACTAGACACTATTAACAGTCACGGAGACAAACACCTACCAGGAAGCAACAACCTTTCCCTCCCCACAGACAGACAGGAAGTAACAACCTTTCCCTCCCCACAGAGCCCCCCAGAAACAACTATGACAAAGTGAAAAACTAAAATGTAGTACAGCTCCTGAAGCTCTGTCGAACACTGGATCACAGTCAATCTCTCCTGGACAACTTTTTAGCCTTAACATTCTCCACAGCCGTTTGGAACATAAACTTTATTTTGTTTTACAAATTAGCCTCCTTGGCTAATCTAAAGAAACATAAGAGAAAACCAAAAAGAAGAGAAAATGAAAAATGGTTTGATAATGATTGTAAAAAAAACATTATCCTTACTGCAGGTATTTCCCCCAATATTTGGAACCAAGGATTGGTCATACTAATGTAGACAAATTTGACCAAAATAATTACAGAGGAACTTGAGCAACTTGGGGAAAATTCCTTGCAGTATCATAAATAGCAGACTATGTAATTTCCTATTTTCAGTCCCTATTTACTATGTCATATGTCACGTCCTGAGCATTGGATGTCTAAAAAGTTACCGTACAACAGACCACGAATATAAAAATACAAATAAAATGAAACAAAAAAACAAATTGAATGATATTCATAAAAGGTCAGAAAATCTGGCTCAAAATGTTTCAATCAGTTACAGAACCAATTTCTCTATATGGCAGCGGAGTATGGGGTCCGCTGTCTAATAATGAATTTACCAAATGGGACAAACATCAATCGATGTACTGCATGCAGAGGTTTGCAAGACTGTATTGCAAGTGCAAAGAAAACCTCCAAATAACGCATGTAGAACAGAATTGGACCAATACCCCGTCCTTATTCGAATAGAAAAAAGAGCCATCATATTTTACAGCCATCTAAAAACAAGTGACCCCAAAACATTCCATCACACAGCTCTACAATGCCAAGAGATGAAACAAGAGAAGATTCCCCTCAGCCAGCTGGTTCTGAGGCTCAGTTCACCAACCCAAACCAACCCCATAGAGCCTGAAGACATCACTCAGAAAATCTGGCCCAAACAAATCATCACAAAACAAAAATAAAAATATATCACCCATTGGAGAGACACCACAAAAATATAAGTCAACTTCAATACTATTTGGCTCTAAACAGACAGCACGTGGTGACTGATTATCTGACTACTGTGGCTAATAGAAAACCAAGGAAAACATTGACGAGGTACAGAGTGAGCACAGTCTGTCTATAGAGACCGGTCGTCACAGGCAAACCTGGCTACCCAGAGAGTACAGGCTGTGCTCACTCTGCACCAGGGGAGAGGTAGAGACAGACCTGAATTTCCTGTTACACTGTGACAAATACTCAGACCTAAGAGAAAATTTCTTTCCCAAAATGATTATTCAGTACAAAGAATTTGAGACTATAAAAGATGAAGAAAAAAATTGAATATTTATTGGGTGAAAAGCCAAATATGTGTCCTCCTGCCACAACCTGAGGGACAGCCAGTGAAAAGTGCAATGTAATGTCAATAATATTTCCTGTTTTGTTTTGGCTTTTACACCATGTCAGGTGGATTCTCAGGTGGAGACTGGTCTACTACTAGTGCTTTAACATATAGTTATTCTCATTAATATTGTTGTTGTAGTTGCTGTTAATAGTAATCCCATTTCCACAACCACTATTATTATTGCTGTTGGTCCCCCCATTTTTGCTCTATGTATACTTTGACAATGTAAGTAATTTAACTTGCCATGTCAATAAATTCTATTGAATTGAATGGAGAGAGATTTCATATGTTTATCTTTTACTTAGCTAGCTAATGCAGCCTACTCAAACATCCGGCACAAACAGGGGGGTGATATGTTAGCTAGCCGGCTATGACTATCCAACACTGGAACTCTTCCAAGTCAAGGTCAACGTTTGGTTTTACTCATTTATTGCCACCAGGGATAACCAGTGTTACTGATAAACTGCTTACTTACAGTACACTGTACTTCATGATTGTAGCGGGTTTACTAACCTGTTAGTTTACTTAGCTATGTTGACTATGACATTACTTTAGCTAATATGGTGACAATGTGTGTAGTGGTTAGCGTTATAATGTGAAGGTTTAGCTTGGAAAGGTTTTTTCACCTGGTAACAGACAGCTGATTTGTTGTGCATTGAAGTCGACGAGCAAAGACAAAAGGTGAGAGGAGGAGAGCGCGTAGATGCCAGAAGGAATGCAATGAGTTGCTATGGAAGAGAACTGTGTTTACGTGTGATCCGGGGCTTATTCATTCCAATGATTCTGTTGAAAAACATTTCTTAAACGGAAGCAAACAGAATGAAACTATCATGACACAAGGCGAGAACCAGATGAAGACACAGGAGGCAGATGGTTGGAGTCTTACAATATTTATTAATCCAACAGGGTAAGGCAAGAGAATGGTTGTGGACAGGCTAAAGGTCAAAACCAGATCCAATAGGTACTGAATGGCAGGCAGAATCAAGGTCAGGGCAGGCAGAGTCAAGGTCAGGGCAGGCAGGATGATCAGGCAGGCGGAAAAGTAGTCCAGAGTCAGGCAGGGGTCAGAACCGGGAAGATTATAAAAAGAGAATAGAAAAGGAGTACGGGAAAAACACCCTGGTTGACTTGACTAAACATACAATACGAACTGGCACAGAGAGACAGGAAACACAGGGATAAATACACTGTGGAAAACAAGCGACACCTGGAGGGGGTGGAGAGAATCACAGGAACAGGTGAAACAGTATCAGGGCGTGACAGAAACATACATTTGCCCAATAGAAATTCTCGTTTGCAACTGTTCGACTAATGATTACACCCTAGATCACCTAGATGCACGCAAGAGTGTGCAAGGCGGTATTGAATGCATCACCAACTGTCACCTCAACATTTTCTCTCAAACTATGTGCACCTACGTTGTAAACTTTCATTCATAGGCTAGGTTGTAGCAACCTCGTGATGGGTACAGGGAACATTCTAGCATCACGTAGTAGTCTAAACCTATCGCTGTTACATTGAACTGGGTGAATGGAATATGAATGGCAGTCATCCAGTATGTTCTTATAGAAATAAGGCTATGCTCATAAAAACAAATGTCTGTCCTCCCACATCTTAAATGGCACCAACTGCCACTGTTCTACAGTAATATCCTCAGTGCTGAAATTATCCATAGGCACATGTATATAATGAGCTTATACCTTCGCCAATATCTTATCCTAACCACTAGAAAGGGAAACACAAAACTAGGGGTAACTTCATATCCTCAAAGTGTTGGGGTGGCAGGTAGCCTAGTGGTTAGAGTGTTGGGGAGGCAGGTAGCCTAGTAGTTAGAGTGTAGGGGAGGTAGGTAGTCTAGTGGTTAGAGTGTAGGGGAGGCAGGTAGCCTAGTGGTTAGAGTGTAGGGGAGGTAGGTAGCCTAGTGGTTAGAGTGTTGGGGAGGCAGGTAGCCTAGTGGTTAGAGTGTTGGGGAGGCAGGTAGCCTAGTGGTTAGAGGGTTGGGGAGGCAGGTAGCCTAGTGGTTAGAGTGTTGGGGAGGCAGGTAGCCTAGTGGTTAGAGGGTTGGGGAGGCAGGTAGCCTAGTGGTTAGAGTGTTGGGGAGGCAGGTAGCCTAGTGGTTAGAGTGTTGGGGAGGCAGGTAGCCTAGTGGTTAGAGGGTTGGGGAGGCAGGTAGCCTAGTGGTTAGAGGGTTGGGGAGGCAGGTAGCCTAGTGGTTAGAGGGTTGGGGAGGCAGGTAGCCTAGTGGTTAGAGGGTTGGGGAGGCAGGTAGCCTAGTGGTTAGAGTGTTGGGCCAGATCGAATCCCTGAGCTGATGCGATAAAAATCTGTTGTTCTAACCCTGAACAAGGTGGTCAACCTGCTGATCCTAGGCTTTCATTGTAAATACGAATGTGTTCTTAACCGACTTGCCTACTTAAGTAAAAGGTTACAAATATATATAGAAATAATAACGTGCATATGCAAGTGTGAGATTTTAAATGATCATCTTAATGTGTATAAGAAAAGGGATACTATGGACTCTTCTTTGGATGGTGTTTTTACCATACGTGAGAACAGTCTTAATACTCTGTGAATGTATAAGCATCAGCCGGATGAGGCCATACATGTTCTCCTGGGATTATTTCATATGATTAGGAGTGAGGGGGTTATACCTTCTGGTTGGAAATGTGCAGTAATATTACCTGTTGTAAAGCTGACCTCTAACTTCATGACAAATCTTTTCAGTCTCCTGAGGGGGAATAGGTTTTTTCGTGCCCTCTTCACAGCTGTCTTGGTGTGATTGGACCATGTTAGTTTGTTGGTGATGTGGACACCAAGAAACTCTCAATCTGCTCCACTGCAGCCCTGTCGATGAGAATGGGGGCGTGCTCGGTCCTCTTTTTCCAGTAGTCCACAATCATCTCCTTAGTCTTGATCACATTGAAGGAGAGGTTGTTGTCCTGGCACCACATGGCCAGGTCTCTGACCATGATTGGGAGTCCCATAGGGCGGCGTACAATTGATCCAGCGTTGTCCGGGTTTTGACCGGTGTAGGCCGTCATTGTAAATAAGAATGTGTTCTTAACTGACTTGCCTAGTTAAATAAAGGTTAAATCAAATAAAATAAAAACTAAGCATGACAAGCCCCAATGTGCACAGGCAAGTTCAATGACAGAGTGGTGGAGATTTAGCTTTTTATGTAATAAACGACTGCCAATAACCAACCAATGTCTTTCTCCCTGAAGTTTGAGTACAGTGGTGAGCTGAAGATACAGCACTGTTTCCACCCCTCAATTAGCTCACCAGTCCAGACAGTTTACCAAGTATTCATTTGTTGCTGATTCACATGCTGTATGGAATGTCAGTCCCCTGACCCATAAGGTCAGATGAATGATAATATATGGAATGTGTGAACCTTCTCACAGTGTACACATGTCTCAGCCCTATAATTAACTCTTACCCAAACAACACAGCCAATTTGCTTGATGTGGCCTTTTTATTTTTATTTTACCTTTATTTAACCAGGCAAGTCAGTTAAGAACAAATTCTTATTTTCAAAGACGGCCTAGGAACAGTGGGTTAACTGCCTGTTCAGGGGCAGAACGACAGATTTGTACCTTGTCAGCTTAGGGGTTTGAACTCGCAACCTTGCGGTTACTAGTCCAACGCTCTAACCACTAGGCTACGCTGCCGGCCTTTACGAGGCCTTTGAACTACGAGCTGACCCATGGCGACCCTGCGTCTGATGCCAAAATACACAGGCAGCTTATTGTGCAAGGATATAAATAATGTTGCTGAGTAAGGAGAATGGAACTAGCAGTGTCTCTGGTCACCCAAATGCCATCTGTGTGGATGAATCATCATCAGTGCTATGTAAAAGTGTACTGTACTATGTGTCATCAAGCAACACGTAGCAAGCTGTGTCATGGTGATGAATTATATTGTTCTTTTTCTTAATGATGAGGACACAAAAGGGGGTTGTGCTCTCTTGGGACATCCATTGTTTTCTTGTATTGGCTTGTGTACAGAGAGTTAAGGACAGTCACCACTGTAGTTACAGACTGGGTTAAGGACAGTCACCACTGTAGTTACAGACTGGGTTAAAGACAGTCACCACTGTAGTTAGAGACTGGGTTAAGGACAGTCACCACTGTAGTTACAGACTGGGTTAAGGACAGTCACCACTGTAGTTACAGACTGGGTTAAGGACAGTCACCACTGTAGTTACAGACTGTGTCAAGGACAGTCACCACTGTAGTTACAGACTGGGTTAAGGACAGTCACCACTGTAGTTACAGACTGGGTTAAGGACAGTCACCACTGTAGTTACAGACTGGGTTAAGGACAGTCACCACTGTAGTTACAGACTGGGTTAAGGACAGTCACCACTGTAGTTACAGACTGTGTCAAGGACAGTCACTACTGTAGTTATAGACTGTGTTAAGGGCAGTCACTACTGTAGTTATAGACTGGGTTAAGGACAGTCACCACTGTAGTTACAGACTGGGTTAAGGACAGTCACCACTGTAGTTACAGACTGGGTTAAGGACAGTCACCACTGTAGTTACAGACTGTGTCAAGGACAGTCACTACTGTAGTTATAGACTGTGTTAAGGGCAGTCACTACTGTAGTTATATACTGGGTTAAGGACAGTCACTACTGTAGTTAGTGTCTCCGTCTTAATTTGGTTGGTACTGGTAATAAAAACAATTTGCAGTCATACATGACTGTGTGTGTGTGTGTGTGTGTGTGTGTGTGTGTGTGTGTGTGTGTGTGTGTGTGTGTGTGTGTGTGTGTGTGTGTGTGTGTGTGTGTGTGTGTGTGTGTGTGTGTGTGTGTGTGTGTGTGTGTGTGTGTGTGTTCATCGTTGACTAAATTAGATGGAATGAAAAGAAAGACTTAAACTAAGAAACTAAATCAAATATGGGTGGTATCACTTCTGAGGGGCCTAATGTGAGGCTGGAGCATTGTCCAGGATTCATTAGGATGCATCCCCCAGACAACAATCCATTTGTTGGGTTGAATGTCCATTTGGAGGCCCAGGGATGAAGGACTCCTTCAACCCTGGGAGTATGAGCAGGAGGCAGCCTAGACTTGTACACCAGGATGAGTGTCTCTTGCGGGGCGTCTATGTGAGGGACAACAGGCTAGAGAAGATGGATTCACTGTTTGGAGAGGTTGAGGCTCTCAGGCTTTGAAGGGAACCTGGTACCCATACTGCCCTCTATGGCCTGTAGTGTCTCCTCCTGCTGTTTGCATCGATCCCTCACCTAGAAATTAGGGAACACAGTAGATTAGAACACTGACAACTGTGTTTTCGATTGAAGCTACAGTTTTCACATGTTTAGATCACAGCTCAGATTATTCCAGATTAAACCAGGCTGATGGAAATAGGACACCACAATAGGGAATTTTGTATAAGCATTTATGTCAGAAGCTTAAACGTACAGTATCCATATTAGGACAGCCTGAGTCAGACACCAACTCGTCCATATTAGGACAGCCTAAGTCAGACACCAACTCGTCCATATTAGGACAGCCTGAGTCAGACTCCAACTCATCCATATTAGGACAGCCTGAGTCTGACTCCAACTCGTCCATATCAGGACATCCTGAGTCAGACTCCAACTCATCCATATTAGGACAGCCTGAGTCAGACGCCAACTCATCCATATTAGGACAGCCTGAGTCTGATGCCAACTCATCCATATTAGGACAGCTTGAGTCTGACTCCAACTCGTCCATATTAGGACAGCCTGAGTCTGACGCCAACTAATCAATATTAGGACAGCCTGAGTCTGACTCCAACTCATCCATATAAGGACAGCCTGAGTCTGACTCCAACTCATCCATATTAGGACAGCCTGAGTCTGACACCAACTCATCCATATAAGGACAGCCTGAGTCTGACTCCAACTCATCCATATTAGGACAGCCTGAGTCTGACGCCAACTCGTCCATATTAGGACAGCCTGAGTCTGATGCCAACTCATCCATATTAGGACAGCCTGAGTCTGACTCCAACTCATCCATATTAGGACAGCCTGAGTCTGACTCCAACTCATCCATATTAGGACAGCCTGAGTCTGACACCAACTCATCCATATAAGGACAGCCTGAGTCTGACTCCAACTCATCCATATTAGGACAGCCTGAGTCTGACGCCAACTCATCAATATTAGGACAGCCTGAGTCTGACTCCAACTCGTCCATTTTAGGACAGCCTGAGTCAGAATCCAACTCGTCCATATTAGGACAGCCTGAGTCTGTCACCAACTCATCCATATTAGGACAGCCTGAGTCTGACTCCAACTCATCCATATTAGGACAGCCTGAGTCTGACTCCAACTCATCCATATTAGGACAGCCTGAGTCTGACACCAACTCATCCATATAAGGACAGCCTGAGTCTGACTCCAACTCGTCCATATTAGGACAGTCTGAGTCTGACTCCAACTCATCCATATTAGGACAGCCTGAGTCTGACGCCAACTCGTCCATATTAGGACAGCCTGAGTCTGATGCCAACTCATCCATATTAGGACAGCCTGAGTCTGACTCCAACTCATCCATATTAGGACAGCCTGAGTCTGACTCCAACTCATCCATATTAGGACAGCCTGAGTCTGACACCAACTCATCCATATAAGGACAGCCTGAGTCTGACTCCAACTCATCCATATTAGGACAGCCTGAGTCTGACACCAACTCATCCATATAAGGACAGCCTGAGTCTGACTCCAACTCATCCATATTAGGACAGCATGAGTCTGACGCCAACTCGTCCATATTAGGACAGCCTGAGTCTGATGCCAACTCATCCATATTAGGACAGCCTGAGTCTGACTCCAACTCATCCATATTAGGACAGCCTGAGTCTGACTCCAACTCATCCATATTAGGACAGCCTGAGTCTGACTCCAACTCATCCATATTAGGACAGCCTGAGTCTGACACCAACTCATCCATATAAGGACAGCCTGAGTCTGACTCCAACTCATCCATATTAGGACAGCCTGAGTCTGACGCCAACTCATCAATATTAGGACAGCCTGAGTCTGACTCCAACTCGTCCATATTAGGACAGCCTGAGTCAGAATCCAACTCGTCCATATTAGGACAGCCTGAGTCTGTCACCAACTCATCCATATTAGGACAGCCTGAGTCTGATGCCAACTCATCCATATTAGGACAGCTTGAGTCTGACTCCAACTCGTCCATATTAGGACAGCCTGAGTCTGACGCCAACTAATCAATATTAGGACAGCCTGAGTCTGACTCCAACTCGTCCATATTAGGACAGTCTGAGTCTGACTCCAACTCATCCATATTAGGAGAGCCTGAGTCTGACACCAACTCATTCATATTAGGACAGCCTGAGTCTGACTCCAACTCATCCATATTAGGACAGCCTGAGTCTGACACCAACTCATCCATATAAGGACAGCCTGAGTCTGACTCCAACTCATCCATATTAGGACAGCCTGAGTCTGACGCCAACTCGTCCATATTAGGACAGCCTGAGTCTGATGCCAACTCATCCATATTAGGACAGCCTGAGTCTGACTCCAACTCATCCATATTAGGACAGCCTGAGTCTGACTCCAACTCATCCATATTAGGACAGCCTGAGTCTGACACCAACTCATCCATATAAGGACAGCCTGAGTCTGACTCCAACTCATCCATATTAGGACAGCCTGAGTCTGACGCCAACTCATCAATATTAGGACAGCCTGAGTCTGACTCCAACTCGTCCATTTTAGGACAGCCTGAGTCAGAATCCAACTCGTCCATATTAGGACAGCCTGAGTCTGTCACCAACTCATCCATATTAGGACAGCCTGAGTCTGACTCCAACTCATCCATATAAGGACAGCCTGAGTCTGACTCCAACTCATCCATATTAGGACAGCCTGAGTCTGACACCAACTCATCCATATAAGGACAGCCTGAGTCTGACTCCAACTCATCCATATTAGGACAGCATGAGTCTGACGCCAACTCGTCCATATTAGGACAGCCTGAGTCTGATGCCAACTCATCCATATTAGGACAGCCTGAGTCTGACTCCAACTCATCCATATTAGGACAGCTTGAGTCTGACTCCAACTCATCCATATTAGGACAGCCTGAGTCTGACTCCAACTCATCCATATTAGGACAGTCTGAGTCTGAGAACAACTCTTTATGACTCTGATGCTATCTGTACACAGATACGATGCCAGCTAGATGAAATGTGAATGTTCTTTTTCACTTCTCCACTCACCATATCAGTGTAGCGTATGAGAACTGGGCGAATCTTAAGCTCCATCAGCAGGTCTCCCAGAAGTATCTTCTGCTGGTACCTTTCCATCCTCAGCCTCCTCTCCAGCTCTAGCCCTGGGTTGAGGACTAGCTCCTCTGTCTTCCTTTCCCCCACATCGCTGGCCTCCTGCTGGGCCCCACTTTCTACCATCAACCTCTCCTGTCGGAGCTTGGCCTGGAGGTCCTGGATCCTGTAGGTGGCCTTCTCTAACCTCACCTCCAGAGATAGCACCCTATGCTCTTTCCCGGCCAAAGCCATGAGCTCCATCCTAGACTCCATCAGTCTGGCTTGGGCCTCTCCGGCCATTCCCTCCCCTCTCCTTTCTGCCTCAACCAGGATATATTCATCACTCGCTTCCCGGCCAGTAGACCTCATTGGGGCTGTCTTGGTAACCTCCAACCCACTGGCCCCTACTCTTCTACCCCTGTGCCCACACTGGTGCAGGTTCACCCACTGATAGGCAAGTTGAGCAGCCCTAGAGCTCTTATAGAGGATATCTGGTACAAGCGATTGGACGTTGGCGAACCTCTCAGTGAACCGCTCAGCCCCATCAGTATTGGTCAGTAGACTGAAGTTCTCTGCCTTGATTGGACCAGGGGCGAGCATCAAAGCCCATCTGCGTCGGAGAACAAGGAGCTCATTGGCCACCTTAGTCACAGATGTATGGGGCGGGCTTTGAGGGTCAGAGGTGATAGGGACAGTCTGATCAGAAGAAGCGACAGTGCTCTCGTCTTCCTCAGTTACGTACAGGTTCTCGCAGAGAGGGACTGCCACTTTCTCGTCAAAGGTCTCTTTCATGGCGCCGAGATATTCCACGAAAGAGAGAAGCCAGGTGATGCAACACTTTATTTCCGAGTCGCTGTAGCCACTGACTGCCACCGCAGGCTCCTCTTGAACCTTGGAGAGGAGAACCCGCAGCTGCTCCAAGGTGTGGATTTCATCCTGCTGCTTTGTGGTTAGGGCACTCAAGACTGGGTGAAGAGCGTCCATGTTGAAGGAGTGTTTGCATTGCTGGACATGGTCCTGGAAGGAGGCTATCTCTCTCTTGAGGCACGTGTACAGGTTATCCATGGCTCGTGCTTTTCCACCGAGCAGCACCTATCTGAGACAATATTTTCCATTACACCAATGAGACACACTGTCCAAACAACACATTAATTCACTTTCGCAAAAAAAGCGTTTTTAGTTCGGACCCTGTCCTGTCTATACTGTATGTTTGCTCTGACACTAATGGTATTATGCTGACAACTAAGTGAAATGGAAACATTTTCTTATGACCCCTCCTGCACATTTCTCCAGTTGCAAATGCGTTGTTATTATATCATGTGTATGTTGCCTAGCAACTCAAGATGCATTAGTGAAATCGTCAAATCATTCAATTTTGCACTTAGGGGAAAAAAACAACTGACAGGGGTGATGAAAAGTGTTTTCACAGGACTCCTGAAAGGTCCATCTTTTAAGTGGTCGTGTAGTTCGAGGCAAATGAAACACAACACAATGGTGCTCAAATTTTCCATTGCTCATTCTTGAGTTTAATTGAAAGGAGCAGAGTGAATGGACGGGTGCTGTTTGGACCAAAGCTAACACCCAAGACAGAACATTAGACTGACGAGATGAAAGGTTTGAGGGGAAAATGTTCCAGCTTTGCTTTAATTTCTTGTTGAATTGTAAAGAAACAGTGGGGACCTTCAAGTCTGAAGGCTTTAAGAAGAACACTGGCCATGAGACTTAAAAATAATTAGACAAGCAGCACAGTATAAGTAAGAATGCGTGTGTGCATATGTGTGTCCATGACATACCGTGGTAGGGCTGGATGCTGGTCAGATCCTTCTGACACTTGTGATGTGCAATCCAGGCCTCTTGTCATTCTTCAATCCATCTTGGGAACATTCCCAGAGTCCTGCATTCCAGAAGAATTGTCCTGAGATCCGAGATGTCACTAGAAAAAGAGTCACTAGAGTTCTTGAAAAGTTTAACCATTCTCTCCTAGGAAACTTCTATAGCCACACAACCCTAAACAGACACTTCAAATCATAGTTTAGAGAACAGATTGCATTAACTTTTGGGATTCAACAATAACATTGTCAGGTATACAGAGGGGATGGGACTGTATTGTTGTACAAGTGGTTGCCAAGGTAATAAACATGTCTCCCTCACAGTGGCAACCATAGGCTCAAACATGCAGTCTCTAAGCAATGACAGGGGCGTGATATCACTTCTGTTGCACTGGCTGTCTGGGCCCTGTCAATGTGTTGATAGGTGAGTGTCACAGTCTGCAGGACTTCTAAAAGCTTTTCTGTTTACACAGCACTATGTCGGTTAGCTGTGTTTTAGATAGTAAAGAAAGAGGCAGACAGGCATGGACTTAACCATGGGCTCATGAGTGAATGAGGCTTATTCAGACATTGCAGTAGCCTACTGCTCCTTTGGGTTTAGTATAGTATAATATAGTACACTATTGCATTGCATAGTACTGTATAATATAGTATAGCATAGAACAGTATAATATAGTATAGTATAATATAATACAGTATTGTATTTCATAGCACAGTATAATATAGAATACCATAGTATTGTATAATATGGTATAGCAGAATAATATAGTACTGTATACTATAGTATAGTATAATATAGTACAGTATTGTTTTGCATAGTACTGTATAATATAGTAAAGCATAGTACAGTATAATATAGTACAGTATTGCATAGTACTGTATAACATAGTATAGCATAGTACAATATAATATAGTATAGGACAGTGTAGTAGTCGATCAAAAGCAAAGACTGAGTGTTGTCTTCAAGCATTTAGGGCATGCTCCTTTTTTACTATTAGATAAAAAGGAGCAGAATGAGAAAAATAATCATGAATAATTCAGACACTTTCAAAATAAGTGAAACGGTTAAGTGATTAAAGTTTTTTTTTAAAGAATTCTGTGGAGCATATTGACAAAGATAAAATTATACAAGTAAACCTTTTGCTTGAGCAATTTAGGCAGTGATTGAGTTGTGTTTGGTACATTTTACATTTACGTGACTTAACAGATACTCTTATCTAGAGCGACTTACAGGAGAAAATACGGCTAAGTGCCTTGTCTCAAGGGCACATTGGCAGATTATTCACCTATTCGGCCCAGGATTTGAACCAGCAACCTTTCAGTCACTGGCTCAACATTCTTAACCGCTAGGTTACCTACCTTCCACCATTAGGATTGAGAAACTTTTGGGTGAGTAATATGAAGTTGTCCATCTCAGTCAGTGTGGTATGTGTGTTGAAAAACAGCTTGCCTAATACTGTGCGTGCATGAAAAACATCTCTCACAGTACACTTAAGCAATAAGGCCCGAGGGGGTGTGGAATATGGCCAATATAACACGGCTCAGGGCTGTTATGTGCCTGGATACAGCGTTAAGCTGTGGTATATTGGTCATATACCACAAACCCCCGAGGTGCCTTATTGCTGTTATAAACTGGTTACCAACGTAATTAGAGCAGTAAAAATACATGTTATGTCATACCAGTGGTTTACGGTCTGATATACCATGGCTTTCAGCCAATCAGCATTCAGGGTTCGAAGCACCCAGATTATAAAGTCCAGTAAATTAAATTAAATCAAATGTTCCGAATACAACAGGTGTAGTAGACCTTAAGTGAAATGCTGAATACAACAGGTGTAGTAGACCTTACAGTGAAATGCTGAATACAACAGGTGTAGTAGACCTTAAGTGAAATGCTGAATACAACAGGTGTAGTAGACCTTACAGTGAAATGCTGAATACAACAGGTGTAGTAGACCTTACAGTGAAATGCTGAATACAACAGGTGTAGTAGACCTTACAGTGAAATGCTGAATACAACAGGTGTAGTAGACCTTACAGTGAAATGCTGAATACAACAGGTGTAGTAGACCTTACAGTGAAATGCTGAATACAACAGGTGTAGTAGACCTTACAGTGAAATGCTGAATACAACAGGTGTAGTAGACCTTACAGTGAAATGCTGAATACAACAGGTGTAGTAGACCTTACAGTGAAATGCTGAATACAACAGGTGTAGTAGACCTTACAGTGAAATGAGAACCTTACAGTGAAAGACCTTACAGTGAAATGCTGAATACAACAGGTGTAGTACTGCTCCGCACTGCTAAAGCTAACTCTCTCTCCTCTGCTCTCATCCTTCTAGACCTATCGGCTGCCTTCGATACTGTGAACCATCAGATCCTCCTCTCCACCCTCTCCGAGTTGGGCATCTCCGGCGCGGCCCACGCTTGGATTGCGTCCTACCTGACAGGTCGCTCCTACCAGGTGGCGTGGCGAGAATCTGTCTCCTCACCACGCGCTCTCACCACTGGTGTCCCCCAGGGCTCTGTTCTAGGCCCTCTCCTATTCTCGCTATACACCAAGTCACTTGGCTCTGTCATAACCTCACATGGTCTCTCCTATCATTGCTATGCAGACGACACACAATTAATCTTCTCCTTTCCCCCTTCTGATGACCAGGTGGCGAATCGCATCTCTGCATGTCTGGCAGACATATCAGTGTGGATGACGGATCACCACCTCAAGCTGAACCTCGGCAAGACGGAGCTGCTCTTCCTCCCGGGGAAGGACTGCCCGTTCCATGATCTCGCCATCACGGTTGACAACTCCATTGTGTCCTCCTCCCAGAGCGCTAAGAACCTTGGCGTGATCCTGGACAACACCCTGTCGTTCTCAACTAACATCAAGGCGGTGGCCCGTTCCTGTAGGTTCATGCTCTACAACATCCGCAGAGTACGACCCTGCCTCACACAGGAAGCGGCGCAGGTCCTAATCCAGGCACTTGTCATCTCCCATCTGGACTACTGCAACTCGCTGATGGCTGGGCTCCCTGCCTGTGCCATTAAACCCCTACAACTCATCCAGAACGCCGCAGCCCGTCTGGTGTTCAACCTTCCCAAGTTCTCTCACGTCACCCCGCTCCTCCGCTCTCTCCACTGGCTTCCAGTTGAAGCTTGCATCTGCTACAAGACCATGGTGCTTGCCTACGGAGCTGTGAGGGGAACAGCACCTCAGTACCTCCAGGCTCTGATCAGGCCCTACACCCAAACAAGGGCACTGCGTTCATCCACCTCTGGCCTGCTCGCCTCCCTACCACTGAGGAAGTACAGTTCCCGCTCAGCCCAGTCAAAACTGTTCGCTGCTCTGGCCCCCCAATGGTGGAACAAACTCCCTCACGACGCCAGGACAGCGGAGTCAATCACCACCTTCCGGAGACACCTGAAACCCCACCTCTTTAAGGAATACCTAGGATAGGATAAGTAATCCTTCTCACCCCCCCTTTAAGATTTAGATGCACTATTGTAAAGTGACTATTCTACTGGATGTCATAAGGTGAATGCACCAATTTGTAAGTCGCTCTGGATAAGAGCGTCTGCTAAATGACTTAAATGTAATGTAAATGTAATGTAGTAGACCTTACAGTGAAATGCTTACTTACGGGCCCTTAACCAACAAAGCAGTTTTAAGAAAATACCAACAAACAAAAAAAAAGATAAGAAAAACAAATAATTCAAGAGCAGCAGTAAAAAACAATTCCGGGGCAATATACAGGGGGTATCGGTACAGAGTCAATGTGGAGGCTATATACAGGGGGTATCGGTACAGAGTCAATGTGGAGGCTATATACAGGGGGTATCGGTACAGAGTCAATGTGGAGGCTATATACAGGGGGTATCGGTACAGAGTCAATGTGGAGGCTATATACAGGGGGTATCGGTACAGAGTCAGTGTGGAGGCTATATACAGGGGGTATCGGTACAGAGTCAATGTGGAGGCTATATACAGGGGGTATCGGTACAGAGTCAATGTGGAGGCTATATACAGGGGGTATCGGTACAGAGTCAATGTGGAGGCTATATACAGGGGGTATCGGTACAGAGTCAGTGTGGAGGCTATATACAGGGGGTATCGGTACAGAGTCAATGTGGAGGCTATATACAGGGGGTATCGGTACAGAATCAATGTGGAGGCTATATACAGGGGGTATCGGTACAGAGTCAATGTGGAGGTTATATACAGGGGGTATCGGTACAGAGTCAATGTGGAGGCTATATACAGGGGGTATCGATACAGAGTCAATGTGGAGGCAATATACAGGGGGTATCGGTACAGAGTCAATGTGGAGGCTATATACAGGGGGTATCGGTACAGAGTCAATGTGGAGGCTATATACAGGGGGTACCAGTACAGAGTCAATGTGGAGGCTATATACAGGGGGTATCGGTACAGAGTCAATGTGGAGGTTATATACAGGGGGTATCGGTACAGAGTCAATGTGGAGGTTATATACATGGGGTATCGGTACAGAGTCAATGTGGAGGTTATATACAGGGGGTATCGGTACAGAGTCAATGTGCGAGGGCACCAGTGTCAAGGTAATTGAGGTACTATGTACATGTAGGTGGAGTTATTAACGTTCAGTAATAGATTTGTAATGCGACGATACTGTCGGTCATAGTGATAAAATGAATCAAACTGTAGACAAAAACTACTGCAGATAGTTGTTAGGCCTATTTAGGTCAAATCAAATGTAGCCCAAGTTTTACACACAATTTACAATTTACACAGTTTCACTCATGTCACAATTCACACAGTTTTACTCATGAAACAGAACAGCACACCATACTCCCCATTGCCTTCTGGCTTGCTAAGCTTCTGGAGACCCAGAGGGTTCAAGAGCAGGACTAAGAGCAGATTTACGGCATACATTTACTCAGGAGATAGCAGTAGGGGGGAGAAAACACAGCCCCTCAGAGAGAGTGCTACTCTCAGATAAATCTATTGCCTCTCCCTACAGTCCAATACATTTAGGTAATAGAGAACTATAATACTATGCTACAGTCCAATACATTTAGGTAATAGAGAACTATAATACGATGCTACAGTCCAATACATTTAGGTAATAGAAAACTATAATACTATGCTACAGTCCAATACATTTAGATAATAGAGAACTATAATACGATGCTACAGTCCAATACATTTAGATAATAGAGAACTATAATACTATGCTACAGTCCAATACATTTAGGTAATAGAGAACTATAATACGATGCTACAGTCCAATACATTTAGGTAATAGAGAACTATAATACTATGCTACAGTCCAATACATTTAGGTAATAGAGAACTATAATACGATGCTACAGCCCAATACATTTAGGTAATAGAGAACTGAAATACTATGCTACAGTCCAATACATTTAGGTAATAGAGAACTATAATACGATGCTACAGTCCAATACATTTAGGTAATAGAGAACTATAATACGATGCTACAGTCCAATACATTTAGGTAATAGAGAACTATAATACTATGCTACAGTCCAATACATTTAGGTAATAGAGAACTATAATACGATGCTACAGTCCAATACATTTAGGTAATAGAGAACTATAATATGATGCTACAGTCCAATACATTTAGGTAATAGAGAACTATAATACGATGCTACAGTCCAATACATTTTGGTAATAGAGAACTATAATACTATGCTACAGTCCAATACATTTAGGTAATAGAGAACTATAATACGATGCTACAGTCCAATACATTTAGGTAATAGAGAACTATAATACTATGCTACAGTCCAATACATTTAGGTAATAGAGAACTATAATACGATGCTACAGTCCAATACATTTAGGTAATAGAGAACTATAATACGATGCTACAGTCCAATACATTTAGGTAATAGAGAACTATAATACGATGCTACAGTCCAATACATTTAGGTAATAGAGAACTATAATACTATGCTACAGTCCAATACATTTAGGTAATAGAGAACTATAATACTATGCTACAGTCCAATACATTTAGGTAATAGAGAACTGAAATACGATGCTACAGCCCAATACATTTAGGTAATAGAGAACTGAAATACGATGCTACAGCCCAATACATTTAGGTAATAGAGAACTGAAATACGATGCTACAGCCCAATACATTTAGGTAATAGAGAACTGAAATACTATGCTACAGTCCAATACATTTAGATAATAGAGAACTGAAATACGATGCTACAGCCCAATACATTTAGGTAATAGAGAACTGAAATACTATGCTACAGTCCAATACATTTAGATAATAGAGAACTGAAATACGATGCTACAGCCCAATACATTTAGGTAATAGAGAACTGAAATACTATGCTACAGTCCAATACATTTAGGTAATAGAGAACTATAATACGATGCTACAGTCCAATACATTTAGATAATAGAGAACTGAAATACGATGCTACAGCCCAATACATTTAGGTAATAGAGAACTGAAATACTATGCTACAGTCCAATACATTTAGGTAATAGAGAACTATAATACTATGCTACAGTCCAATACATTTAGGTAATAGAGAACTATAATACTATGCTACAGTCCAATACATTTACGTAATAGAGAACTATAATACGATGCTACAGTCCAATACATTTAGGTAATAGAGAACTATAATACGATGCTACAGTCCAATACATTTAGGTAATAGAGAACTATAATACGATGCTACAGTCCAATACATTTAGGTAATAGAGAACTGAAATACGATGCTTGAAACGAGACAATATGGACATGAGGCGAGGGTGTAGACCTGGGTTGTCAATTTACGTCTTTAGAAAACTATTATATTGGAAGCTGTTTGTGCGTGTGTGTGTGTGTGTGTGCGTGCATGCGTGTGTGTGTGCGCGCGTGCGTGTGTGCGTGTGCGTGTGTGTGTGTGTGTGTGCGTGCGTGCGTGTGCGTGTGCGTGTGTGTGTGCGTGTATATGTGTATGTGTGTATAGACACAACCTCTGTAGGCCCAACAACTACTGTAGATATCAAATGTAGCCCATGTTTTACTCACGTCACAATTTACACATTTCAATCAAAGCAGAACTTCAGCGAACTTTCTCTTTCCCTGATCTGTCATTCATTACAAAAGAAATAAGCAACAAAGCCTGTATCCATTTGAGTGACTATTATCTGCTCCGGAAGTATCCTAGTAACCTTTTGATGATTCTTGAGGGTGGAAGTGGAGTGTTTATTTGGGAAGGCAAGTTTTTTAACTGCCACGAGCTGAGGGGAAAAGTGCATGGAATAGCAATGACTGTAATGTATTTTTCTGTAGGCTGGTGCAGCAGCCAGTCTTGAACTCTATTGCTAGACTACAACTTAGTCTCCACCCAAAAACTATCTTTTGGTATTTATTTCATTAGTCCATTGTTGACATAATGCCAAAAATGTTTTGCTTGTTAGCAATCAAGTTTTCAAGCTATGAAACTTTCAAAATACAGAAAACATCAGTATGATGCATTTTGCATAATGATGCTGCGTTTTGCCTTATATGTGTGTGTTTTTTCATCAAATATAGTGTTTGGGTGGAATTTCCCTTTAATCAAATCAAATTTTATTTGTCAGATGCGCCGAATACAACAGGTGTGTAATGAATACGATGGGAGACAGAGAGCTGGTTTCAAGCGCAGGGCGCATCAGGTGTTTATTGTAGAGGACCACAGGAGGAGGCAGGTAGCTGGGTCCAGGGGCTGGCAGAAGGTCATACACAGGAGGAGGCAGGTAGCTGGGTCCAGGGGCTGGCAGAAGGTCATACACAGGAGGAGGCAGGTAGCTGGGTCCAGGGGCTGGCAGAAGGTCATACACAGGGGGTCCAAAACGGCAACAATACAGGCAGGGAAAAGGCTAGTGACATCGTCCGGGAGACAGGAAATCCGATAGGCAGGGAACAGGCAAAAAGGTGTCGTTAGTGAGGAGGGCCAAAACTATGATACAGAGGAGGTCTAATACCTAACAATACCTAACAATGACAGGGTGCAAAGAACTGAACTAAATAGTGTGTGTAAATGCCATACAGGTGTGAATAGGTGATTTGAATTCAGGTGATTGGGATCTGGAGAGTGAGCTGCGTTCAGGGAATATATGTGTTTGAGAGTGTGAGCTGGAAGCAGATGTTACAAGGTATCTTACAGTGAAATGCTTACTTAGAAGCCCTTATCCAACAATGCAGTTTTAAGAAAATACCTAAAAATATCTAAATAAATTAAAAGTAAGAGATAAGAATAACAAATAATTAAGAGCAGCAGTAAATAACAATTGCGGGGCTATATACAGGGGTTACCGGTACAGAGTCAATGTGCCGATGTCGAGGTAATTGGGGTAATAGTAATTGAGGTAATAATGATGCCAGCTTGAGGCCTGAACTCTTTACTGACAAAAAAAATAGATGGTAGATGTTGATGATACTCAGTAAGACTCTAGACATACTATCTGAACACCTGAAAGGTAGCAGTCTACAACAGTCTACAGCAGTCTACTGCAGTCTACAGCAGTCTACAGCAGTCTAGAGCAGTCTAGAGCAGTCTACAGCAGTCTACAGCAGTCTAGAGCAGTCTAGAGCAGTCTACAGCAGTCTACAGCAGTCTATAGCAGTCTACAGCAGTCTACAGCAGTCTATAGCAGTCTACAGCAGTCTATAGCAGTATAGAGCAGTCTACAGCGGTCTACAGCAGTCTACAGCAGTCTACAGCAGTATAGAGCAGTCTACAGCAGTATAGAGCAGTCTACAGCGGTCTACAGCAGTCTACAGCAGTATAGAGCAGTATAGAGCAGTCTACAGCAGTATAGAGCAGTCTACAGCGGTCTACAGCAGTATAGATAAGTCTATAGCAGTCTACATCAGTATAGAGCAGTCTACAGCAGTATAGAGCAGTCTACAGCGGTCTACAGCAGTCTACAGCAGTATAGAGCAGTCTACAGCAGTAGAGAGCAGTCTACAGCTGTATAGAGCAGTCTACAGCAGTCTACAGCAGTATAGAGCAGTCTACAGCAGTCTATAGCAGTATAGAGCAGTCTACAGCGGTCTACAGCAGTCTACAGCAGTCTACAGCAGTATAGAGCAGTCTATAGCAGTATAGAGCAGTCTACAGCAGTCTATAGCAGTATAGAGCAGTCTACAGCGGTCTACAGCAGTCTACAGCAGTCTACAGCAGTATAGAGCAGTCTATAGCAGTATATAGCAGTGAACAGCGGTCTACAGCAGTGTACAGCAGTCTACAGCAGTATAGAGCAGTCTACAGCAGTATAGAGCAGTCTACAGCGGTCTACAGCAGTCTACAGCAGTATAGAGCAGTATAGAGCAGTCTACAGCAGTATAGAGCAGTCTACAGCAGTCTACAGCAGTCTATAGCAGTATAGAGCAGTCTACAGCGGTCTACAGCAGTCTACAGCAGTCTACAGCAGTCTACAGCAGTATAGAGCAGTCTACAGCAGTATAGAGCAGTCTACAGCGGTCTACAGCAGTCTATAGCAGTATAGAGCAGTATAGAGCAGTCTACAGCAGTATAGAGCAGTCTACAGCGGTCTACAGCAGTATAGAGAAGTCTATAGCAATCTACAGCAGTATAGAGCAGTCTACAGCAGTCTACAGCAGTATATAGCAGTCTACAGCGGTCTACAGCAGTCTACAGCAGTATAGAGCAGTCTACAGCAGTATAGAGCAGTCTACAGCAGTATAGAGCAGTCTACAGCAGTCTACAGCAGTATAGAGCAGTCTACAGCAGTCTATAGCAGTATAGAGCAGTCTACAGCGGTCTACAGCAGTCTACAGCAGTCTACAGCAGTATAGAGCAGTCTACAGCAGTCTAGAGCAGTCTACAGCAGTCTATAGCAGTATAGAGCAGTCTACAGCGGTCTACAGCAGTCTACAGCAGTCTACAGCAGTATAGAGCAGTCTATAGCAGTATAGAGCAGTCTACAGCAGTCTAATCCACTAAATGTTATAGCAAAAACATACAGGAAAAATTCCAGTTACTTTTCACAAATTCTGTGGTTTTCCAGAAATCTCGATTGGAGGATTCCCAGATTTCCTTGTAATTCCAGACATCTTCCAACCAGGATTCCTGGAAGACCGGGAATTTCGGGAAAGCTAGCTGAATTTGGCAACCCTATTCATCAGTAATGGATATTAGGCTGTTGAAAGTGGGCGTTGAAAGCGATATGTCTCTGAGCTATCCTATTTCAAATAGAAGAGCTTTGTGATCCAACAGTCACTTTCAGTTTTTGAATGACCAAAAAATGATGGAAAACACATTCTAACTAGTGTTGACTGGAAGAGTCATGAGGGACATTGGAATATTCCACGTCCTCTTCCCTCACTCCCAAATGGTCTGTGATTTATTTGAAACATAATTTGTTTGTAGACACAGCCAATTATAGACATAAAATCACCAACCCACTGCCTATACTATTCAGTTATAATGAATGGTTTTTTCTCTTCTTTCTGAATACATGTAAATAAACACACACACACACACACACACACACACACACACACACACACACACACACACACACACACACACACACACACACACACACACACACACACACACACACACACACACACACACACACACACACTCTCTCAATGACATCTTCATGGCTGATGAGTGAGGGCAGAGGAAAGGGATAAGTAGAGCCGCATAGGACCATTGTTTTTGGACGTACAACCTTTAGTCATGGGAAAGACAGATTTGTCCTGTCTCCTGGGAGTTTTCTTTATGTTGAGAAATTACATGTTTTTGTGTTGAGATAATATGTGTTTTTTGTGTTGAGATAACACATGTTTTTGTGTTAAGATAACACATGTTTTTGTGTTGAGATAATACAGGGATTTTTTTTTGGGGGGGGGGCCTAATAAACATGGGTAGCCACAATGTTCCGGATCATATTTCTCCGACATCACACGTTTGTTCAGAGCGAAGCTGTAGTGCGAGTCCATTAAATCAACTGTTGACATGGCCTGCGGGGCCCAGGCCAGGAGAGCTACATGATGTGTTAGGACGGTGTATAAACACGATGAACAGCATGACCGGTCACACCCTGACATTTGAGAGATTGGTACACAGTAGTCCAGGCTGTTTAGTACATGCTACATTTATTAGTCGCTTTTGTCAGTGAATCCCAGACAAATTCTTCTTCCCTGAACTGTGCACTTTTTCACTACTCAGTCCCCACTAAAAGGAATGGATTGAGTGAGAGAAGTAGAGAAAAATGGAACACTCCTTCAGCTCATAAGTAGTGTTGAAAAACAGTGTGGACCAAGGGACCAACGTTACCAGTTGTGTGGGGCATTCACTGAAGGAGGACATTTTCCTACAGGTGCACCAGATGTTCTTCTCACTCTGCTCCTCCCCCTGATGTGTCCACATCACCACTCTGCTCCTCCCCCTGATGTGTCCACATCACCACTCTGCTCCTCCCCCTGATGGGTCCACATCACCACTCTGCTCCTCCCCCTGATGGGTCCACATCACCACTCTGCTCCTCCCCCTGATGTGTCCACATCACCACTCTGCTCCTCCCCCTGATGTGTCCACATCACCACTCTGCTCCGCCCCCTGATGTGTCCACATCACCACTCTGCTCCTCCCCCTGATGGGTCCACATCACCACTCTGCTCCTCCCCCTGATGTGTCCACATCACCACTCTAGTACACTACACACTACACTACACTACACCAGTACACTACACTGAATACATGTTGAATGGACTAATAACTATACCCAGAAACGAGTCTGGAGTCAGACATACGAACATTGTAACATTTGGTTTATGGCTACTTCCCATATCTTTACTCATTATGATCAGTTTATGGCTACTTCCCATATCTTTACTCATTATGATCAGTTTAAGGCTACTTCCCATATCTTTACTCATTATGATCAGTTTATGGCTACTTCCCATATCTTGACTCATTATGATCAGTTTACGGCTACTTCCCACATCTTTACTCATTATGATCAGTTTATGGCTACTTCCCATATCTTGACTCATTATGATCAGTTTACGGCTACTTCCCATATCTTGACTCATTATGATCAGTTTACGGCTACTTCCCATATCTTTACTCATTATGATCAGTTTATGGCTACTTCCCATATCTTGACTCATTATGATCAGTTTACGGCTACTTCCCATATCTTGACTCATTATGATCAGTTTACGGCTACTTCCCACATCTTTACTCATTATGATCAGTTTAAGGCTACTTCCCATATCTTTACTCATTATGATTAGTTTACGGCTACTTCCCATATCTTTACTCATTATGATCAGTTTATGGCTACTTCCCATATTTTTACTCATTATGATCAGTTTAAGGCTACTTCCCATATCTTTACTCATTATGATGAGTTTATGGCTACTTCCCACATCTTTACTCATTATGATCAGTTTATGGCTACTTCCCATATCTTTACTCATTATGATCAGTTTATGGCTACTTCCCATATCTTTACTCATTATGATCAGTTTATGGTTACTTCCCATATCTTTACTCATTATGTTCAGTTTATGGCTACTTTCCATATCTTTACTCATTATGTTCAGTTTATGGCTACTTCCCATATCTTTACTCATTATGATCAGTTTATGGCTACTTCCCATATCTTTACTCATTATGATCAGTTTATGGCTACTTCCCATATCTTTACTCATTATGATCAGTTTATGGCTACTTCCCATATCTTTACTCATTATGATCAGTTTATCGCTACTTCCCATATCTTTACTCATTATGATCAGTTTATGGTTACTTCCCATATCTTTACTCATTATGTTCAGTTTACCGCTACTTCCCATATCTTTACTCATTATGATCAGTTTACGGTTTCTTCCCATATCTTTACTCATTATGTTCAGTTTAAGGTTACTTCCCATATCTTTACTCATTATGTTCAGTTTACCGCTACTTCCCATATCTTTACTCATTATGATCAGTTTATGGCTACTTCCCATATATTTACTCATTATGATCAGTTTATGGCTACTTCCCATATCTTTACTCATTATGATCAGTTTATGGCTACTTCCCATATCTTTACTCATTATGATCAGTTTATGGCTACTTCCCATATCTTTACTCATTATGATCAGTTTAAGGCTACTTCCCATATCTTTACTCATTATGATCAGTTTAAGGCTACTTCCCATATCTTTACTCATTATGATCAGTTTACGGTTACTTCCCATATCTTTACTCATTATGATCAGTTTATGGTTACTTCCCATATCTTTACTCATTATGATCAGTTTACGGTTACTTCCCATATCTTTACTCATTATGATCAGTTTATGGTTACTTCCCATATCTTTACTCATTATGATCAGTTTATGGCTACTTCCCATATCTTTACTCATTATGATCAGTTTATGGCTACTTCCCATATCTTTACTCATTATGATCAGTTTATGGCTACTTCCCATATCTTTACTCATTATGATCAGTTTAAGGCTACTTCCCATATCTTTACTCAATATGATCAGTTTAAGGCTACTTCCCATATCTTTACTCATTATGATCAGTTTACGGTTACTTCCCATATCTTTACTCATTATGATCAGTTTATGGTTACTTCCCATATCTTTACTCATTATGATCAGTTTAAGGCTACTTCCCATATCTTTACTCATTATGATCAGTTAATGGCCACTTCCCATATCTTTACTCATTATGATCAGTTTATGGCTACTTCCCATATCTTTACTCATTATGATCAGTTTATGGCTACTTCCCATATCTTTACTCATTATGATCAGTTTAAGGCTACTTCCCATATCTTTACTCATTATGATCAGTTTACCGCTACTTCCCATATCTTTACTCATTATGATCAGTTTACGGTTACTTCCCATATCTTTACTCATTATGATCAGTTTATGGTTACTTCCCATATATTTACTCATTATGATCAGTTTATGGCTACTTCCCATATCTTTACTCATTATGATCAGTTTATGGCTACTTCCCATATCTTTACTCATTATGATCAGTTTATGGCTACTTCCCATATCTTTACTCATTATGATCAGTTTAAGGCTACTTCCCATATCTTTACTCATTATGATCAGTTTATGGCTACTTCCCATATCTTTACTCATTATGATCAGTTTAAGGCTACTTCCCATATCTTTACTCATTATGATCAGTTTACGGTTACTTCCCATATCTTTACTCATTATGATCAGTTTATGGTTACTTCCCATATCTTTACTCATTATGATCAGTTTAAGGCTACTTCCCATATCTTTACTCATTATGATCAGTTAATGGCCACTTCCCATATCTTTACTCATTATGATCAGTTTATGGCTACTTCCCATATCTTTACTCATTATGATCAGTTTATGGCTACTTCCCATATCTTTACTCATTATGATCAGTTTAAGGCTACTTCCCATATCTTTACTCATTATGATCAGTTTACCGCTACTTCCCATATCTTTACTCATTATGATCAGTTTACGGTTACTTCCCATATCTTTACTCATTATGATCAGTTTATGGTTACTTCCCATATATTTACTCATTATGATCAGTTTATGGCTACTTCCCATATCTTTACTCATTATGATCAGTTTATGGCTACTTCCCATATCTTTACTCATTATGATCAGTTTATGGCTACTTCCCATATCTTTACTCATTATGATCAGTTTATGGCTACTTCCCATATCTTTACTCATTATGATCAGTTTATGGCTACTTCCCATATCTTTACTCATTATGATCAGTTTAAGGCTACTTCCCATATCTTTACTCATTATGATCAGTTTAAGGCTACTTCCCATATCTTTACTCATTATGATCAGTTTACGGTTACTTCCCATATCTTTACTCATTATGATCAGTTTATGGTTACTTCCCATATCTTTACTCATTATGATCAGTTTAAGGCTACTTCCCATATCTTTACTCATTATGATCAGTTAATGGCCACTTCCCATATCTTTACTCATTATGATCAGTTTATGGCTACTTCCCATATCTTTACTCATTATGATCAGTTTATGGCTACTTCCCATATCTTTACTCATTATGATCAGTTTAAGGCTACTTCCCATATCTTTACTCATTATGATCAGTTTACCGCTACTTCCCATATCTTTACTCATTATGATCAGTTTACGGTTACTTCCCATATCTTTACTCATTATGATCAGTTTATGGTTACTTCCCATATATTTACTCATTATGATCAGTTTATGGCTACTTCCCATATCTTTACTCATTATGATCAGTTTATGGCTACTTCCCATATCTTTACTCATTATGATCAGTTTATGGCTACTTCCCATATCTTTACTCATTATGATCAGTTTAAGGCTACTTCCCATATCTTTACTCATTATGATCAGTTTATGGCTACTTCCCATATCTTTACTCATTATGATCAGTTTAAGGCTACTTCCCATATCTTTACTCATTATGATCAGTTTACGGTTACTTCCCATATCTTTACTCATTATGATCAGTTTATGGCTACTTCCCATATCTTTACTCATTATGATCAGTTTAAGGCTACTTCCCATATCTTTACTCATTATGATCAGTTAATGGCCACTTCCCATATCTTTACTCATTATGATCAGTTTATGGCTACTTCCCATATCTTTACTCATTATGATCAGTTTATGGCTACTTCCCATATCTTTACTCATTATGATCAGTTTAAGGCTACTTCCCATATCTTTACTCATTATGATCAGTTTACCGCTACTTCCCATATCTTTACTCATTATGATCAGTTTAAGGTTACTTCCCATATCTTTACTCATTATGATCAGTTTATGGTTACTTCCCATATATTTACTCATTATGATCAGTTTATGGCTACTTCCCATATCTTTACTCATTATGATCAGTTTATGGCTACTTCCCATATCTTTACTCATTATGATCAGTTTATGGCTACTTCCCATATCTTTACTCATTATGATCAGTTTAAGGCTACTTCCCATATCTTTACTCATTATGATCAGTTTATGGCTACTTCCCATATCTTTACTCATTATGATCAGTTTAAGGCTACTTCCCATATCTTTACTCATTATGATCAGTTTACGGTTACTTCCCATATCTTTACTCATTATGATCAGTTTATGGTTACTTCCCATATCTTTACTCATTATGATCAGTTTATGGTTACTTCCCATATCTTTACTCATTATGATCAGTTAATGGCTACTTCCCATATCTTTACTCATTATGATCAGTTTATGGCTACTTCCCATATCTTTACTCATTATGATCAGTTTATGGCTACTTCCCATATCTTTACTCATTATGATCAGTTTAAGGCTACTTCCCATATCTTTACTCATTATGATCAGTTTACCGCTACTTCCCATATCTTTACTCATTATGATCAGTTTACGGTTACTTCCCATATCTTTACTCATTATGATCAGTTTATGGTTACTTCCCATATATTTACTCATTATGATCAGTTTATGGCTACTTCCCATATCTTTACTCATTATGATCAGTTTATGGCTACTTCCCATATCTTTACTCATTATGATCAGTTTATGGCTACTTCCCATATCTTTACTCATTATGATCAGTTTAAGGCTACTTCCCATATCTTTACTCATTATGATCAGTTTAAGGCTACTTCCCATATATTTACTCATTATGATCAGTTTACGGTTACTTCCCATATCTTTACTCATTATGATCAGTTTATGGTTACTTCCCATATCTTTACTCATTATGATCAGTTTAAGGCTACTTCCCATATCTTTACTCATTATGATCAGTTAATGGCCACTTCCCATATCTTTACTCATTATGATCAGTTTATGGCTACTTCCCATATCTTTACTCATTATGATCAGTTTATGGCTACTTCCCATATCTTTACTCATTATGATCAGTTTATGGCTACTTCCCATATCTTTACTCATTATGATCAGTTTAAGGCTACTTCCCATATCTTTACTCATTATGATCAGTTTACGGCTACTTCCCATATCTTTACTCATTATGATCAGTTTATGGCTACTTCCCATATCTTTACTCATTATGATCAGTTTAAGGCTACTTCCCATATCTTTACTCATTATGATCAGTTTATGGCTACTTCCCATATCTTGACTCATTATGATCAGTTTAAGGCTACTTCCCATATCTTTACTCATTATGATCAGTTTAAGGCTACTTCCCATATCTTTACTCATTATGATCAGTTTACGGTTACTTCCCATATCTTTACTCATTATGATCAGTTTATGGTTACTTCCCATATCTTTACTCATTATGATCAGTTTAAGGCTACTTCCCATATCTTTACTCATTATGATCAGTTTACGGTTACTTCCCATATCTTTACTCATTATGATCAGTTTATGGTTACTTCCCATATATTTACTCATTATGATCAGTTTATGGCTACTTCCCATATCTTTACTCATTATGATCAGTTTATGGTTACTTCCCATATCTTTACTCATTATGATCAGTTTAAGGCTACTTCCCATATCTTTACTCATTATGATCAGTTAATGGCCACTTCCCATATTTTTACTCATTATGATCAGTTTATGGCTACTTCCCATATCTTTACTCATTATGATCAGTTTATGGCTACTTCCCATATCTTTACTCATTATGATCAGTTTACGGCTACTTCCCATATCTTTACTCATTATGATCAGTTTATGGCTACTTCCCATATCTTTACTCATTATGATCAGTTTAAGGCTACTTCCCATATCTTTACTCATTATGATCAGTTTATGGCTACTTCCCATATCTTGACTCATTATGATCAGTTTACGGTTACTTCCCATATCTTTACTCATTATGTTCAGTTTACCGCTACTTCCCATATCTTTACTCATTATGATCAGTTTATGGTTACTTCCCATATCTTTACTCATTATGATCAGTTTATGGCTACTTCCCATATCTTTACTCATTATGATCAGTTTATGGCTACTTCCCATATCTTTTCTCATTATGTTCAGTTTACCGCTACTTCCCATATTTTTACTCATTATGATCAGTTTATGGCTACTTCCCATATCTTTACTCATTATGATCAGTTTATGGTTACTTCCCATATCTTTACTCATTATGATCAGTTTACGGCTATTTCCCATATCTTTACTCATTATGATCAGTTTACGGCTACTTCCCATATCTTTACTCATTATGATCAGTTTATGGCTACTCATATTAGAAGACGACTGTAGTGGAGCATACTTTATAGAGTAAACTAGCTAGTAATCGGTCTGTAATATTGCGACACATCGTGTGTCTGCCTGCCTGTTAACAATATGCATAGTTCATAACGTTATTCCCTCGCTTCAGCTATTGCACAGTTTCAGTTACATCAAACTTATTTATAACATGTGGTTCCATGGGTATTACAGTCTGCCATCAAACATCAACAATAAGACATATCGGATATTATAGCTAGCCTACCTCAAAACAGATATTAGCCACTGCACCATGGTTCACCACCAACCACTCGACTTGAATCTTCTTTTTCAGCGTGCTTTATCTTAACGGATGGACATATTTTAAAGGTTAGGTGGCTAATGAGCACCAAGACATTTTATCTCTACATTTCTTTCATAAGGCTGTTTGAAAATTGTTTGCTAGGAGTTAGCTTAGCTTGCTGAAACATGTTGACGAGCAAGCTTGAAGATGATAAAAGTACATAGTTTTTTACTATGTACTTTTACTATGTACTTTTACTAACTAGCTATGAAGTTGACAGTGCAATCAAAGTTAGCAGACGCAAGACGTTGATTTATCAGTGGACAATGAGCTTTCTTAGGCGGGCACTGCTACTGTAAACCAATGGAGCACCGAAGAGACGTTTTTTTCTGGCTAGCTCTCCCAGCAAGGTGCTGCCCATGAGTGACAGCAACCTGAGCCAATCACGCGCAAACAGAGAAGATCAACGACGCCTCCACTTTTTCTGCATGCCCCTCCAACACAGAAAGCACAGCGCGAGGCTGAAACAGCTGCATTCTGGAGCTGCCTCACTCAACGAAAACCGACCAAAACAACAATACCATGGGAACGCCATGCTTTATAAAATCAAGCATTTTCTTTATTTTAATAATAGAAGATTATAATATAATAATAATATAATATATAATAATATAATAATAATAATAAATATTATTATTATTTAAGATTATGGTTGCTAACTGTTGTCCTATATCGTTGTGACATGCAATAACAGAATGGCAAATCTCCTGGATATTGGTAGGGCTCCACCCCACCTTCCACACGTTACATATCGCCACTGCACACCCATATATTAAACTATTTGTTTTATTTATTTCACCTTTATTTAACCAGGTAGGCTAGTTGAGAACACCTTTATTTAACCAGGTAGGCTATTTGAGAACACCTTTATTTAACCAGGTAGGCTAGTTGAGAACACCTTTATTTACCCAGGTAGGCTAGTTGAGAACACCTTTATTTAACCAGGTAGGCTAGTTGAGAACACCTTTATTTAACCAGGTAGGCTAGTTGAGAACAAGTTCTCATTTGCAACTGGCCAAGATAAAGCACAGCAGTTCGACACATACAACAACACAGAGTTACACATGGAATAAACAAAACATACGGTCAATAATACAGTAGAACAAAAGAAAACAAAAAGTCTATATACAGTGAGTGCAAATGAGGTAAGTTAAGGAAATAAATAGGCCATGGTGGCGAAGTAATTACAATATAGCAATTAAACACTGGAATGGTAGATCGGCAGAAGATGAATGTGCAGGTAGAGATACTGGGGTGCAAAGGGGCAAAATAAATAAATAAATAAATACCAGTATGGGGATGAGGTAGGTAGATAGATAGATGGGCTATGTACAGGTGCAGTGATATGTAAGCTGCTCTGACAGCTGGTGCTTAACAAAAGGCTAAGCTTGAGAGCTAATATATTTATTTCATTTCATTTGCGATTTTCATGAATAGTTAACGTTGCGTTATGCTAATGAGCTTGCGGCGATAATTACACTCCTGGATACAGGTTTTTTTTCGTAGCCAAACGTGATGAACAAAACGGAGCGATTTGTCCTACACAAATAATCTTTTTGGAAAAACTGAACATTTGCTATCTAACTGAGAGTCTCCTCATTGAAAACATCTGAAGTTCTTCAAAAGTAAATGATTTTATTTGAATGCTTTTCTTGTTTTTGTGAAAATGTTGCATGCTGAATGCTCGGCTTAATGCTATGCTCGGCTATTAATACTCTTACACAAATGCTTGTTTAGCTATGGTTCAAAAGCATATTTAGAAAATCTGAGATGACAGTGTTGTTAACAAAAGGCTAAGCTTGAGAGCTAATATATTTATTTCATTTCATTTGCGATTTTCATGAATAGTTAACGTTGCGTTATGGTAATGAGTTTGAGGCTATAAATAGGATCTCGGATACGGGATTGCTCGTCGCAACAGGTTAACACAGTGTTCAAGGAGGGGCCAGAAGTATACAGAATGGTGTCGTGTGCGTAGAGGTGGATCAGAGAATCACCTGCAGCAAGAGCAACATCATTGATGTATAAAGAGAAGAGAGTCGGCACGAGAATTGAACCCTGTGGCACACCCATAGAGACTGTCAGAGGCCCGGACAACAGGCCATCTGATTTGACACACTGAACTCTATCAGAGAAGTAGTTGGTAAACCAGGCGAGGCAATCATTTGAGAAACCAAGGCTGTAGAGTCTGCCAATAAGAATGTTGTGATTGACAGAGTCGAAAGCCTTGGCCAGGTCGATGAATACGGCTGCACAGTAATGTCTCTTATCGATGGCGGTTATGATGTCGTTTAGAACCTTGAGTGTGGCTGAGGTGCACCCATGACCAGCTCTGAAACCAGATTGCATAGCGGAGAAGGTATGGTGGGATTCGAAACGGTCAGTAATCTGTTTGTTAACTTGGCGTTCGAAGACCTTTGAAAGACAGGGTAGAATATATATAGGTCTGTAGCAGTTTGGGTCTAGAGTGTCAACGCCTTTGAAGAGGGGGATGACCGCGGCAGCTTTCCAATCTTTGGGAATCTCAGACGATACGAAAGAGAGGTTGAACAGGCTAGTAATAGGGGTTGCAACAATTTCGGCAGATAATTTTAGAAAAGAAAGGGTCCAGATTGTCTAGCCTGGCTGATTTGTAGGGGTCCAGATTTTGCAGCTCTTTCAGAACATCAGCTATCAGGATTTGGGTAAAGGAGAAATGGTGGGAGCTTTGCAGGGCTGCTGTGGAGGGTGCCGGGCAGTTGACCGGGGTAGGGGTAGCCATGTGGAAAGCATGGCCAGCCATAGAGAAATGCTTATTGAAATTCTCAATTATAGTGGATTTATCAGAGGTGACAGTGTTTCCTAGCCTCAGAGCAGTGGGCAGCTGGGAGGAGGTGCTCTTATTCTCCATGGACTTTACAGTGTCCCAGAACTTTTTTGAGTTAGTACTACAGGATGCACATTTCTGTTTGAAAAAGCTTGCCTTAGCTTTTCTAACTGCCTGTGTATATTTGTTCCTAACTTCCCTGAAAAGTTGCACATCATGGGGGCTATTCGATGCTAATGCAGAAAGCCACAGGATGTTTTTGTGCTGGTCAAGGGCAGACAGGTCTGGAGTGAACCAAGGACTATATCTATTCCTCGTTCTACATTTTTTGAGAGGGGCATGCTTATTTAAGATGGTGAGGAAGGCACTTTTAAAGAATAGCCAGGCATCATCTACTGATGTGATGAGGTCAATGTCATTCCAGGATACCCCAGCCAGGTCGATTAGAAAGGCCTGCTCGCAGAAGTGTTTCAGGGAGCGTTTGACAGTGATGAGGGGTGGTTGTTTGGTCGCAGACCCACTACGGATGCAGGCAATGAGGCAGTGATCCCTGAGATCTTGGTTGAAAACAGCAGAGGTGTATTTGGAGCAGAGATCGGCCGATTAATTAGGGCAGATTTCAAGTTTTCATAACAATCGGAAATCTGTATTTTTGGGTGCCGATTTGCCGTTTTTTTTTTACACCTTTATTTGATCTTTATTTAACCAGGCAAGTCAGTTAAGAACACATTCTTATTTTCAATGACGGCCTAGGAAAAGTGGGTTAACTGCCATGTTCAGGCGCAGAATGACAGATTTTCACCTTGTCAGCTCGGGGGATCCAATCTTGCAACCTTAACTAGTCGCAATAACGCAATAACGACCTGCCTCTCTCTCTTTGCACTCCACAAGGAGTTATGCGAATGCAGTAAGCCAAGGTAAGTTGCTAGCTAGCATTAAACTTATCTTATAAAAAACAATCAATTATAATCACTAGTTAACTACACATGGTTGATGATATTACTAGATATTATCTAGCGTGTCCTGCGTTGCATATAATCTGACTGAGCATACAAGTATCTAAGTATCTGACAGAGCGGTGGTAGGCAGAAGCAGGTGCGTAAACATTCATTCAAACAGCACTTTCATGCGTTTTGCCAGCAGCTCTTTGTTGTGCATCAAGCATTGCGCTGTTTATGACTTCAAGCCTATCAAGATTAGGCTTGTGTAACCGAAGTGAAATGGCTAGCTAGTTAGCGCGCGCTAATTGTCATTGTGTTGCTGGTTCGAGCCCAGGGAGGAGCGAGGAGAGGGACGGAAGCTATACTGTTACACTGGCAATACTAAAGTGCCTATAAGAACATCCAATAGTCAAAGATGAATAAAATACAAATGGTATAGAGGGAAATAGTCCTATAATTCCTATAATAACTACAACCTAAAACTTCTTACCTGGGAATATTGAAGACTCATGTTAAAAGGAACCACCAGCTTTTATATGTTCTCATGTTCTGAGAAAGGAACTGAAACGTTAGCTTTCTTACATGGCACATATTTTACATGGAACATATTGCACTTTTACTTTCTTCCCCACACTTTGTTTTTGCATTATTTAAACCAAATTGAACATGTTTCATTATTTACTTGGGGCTAAATTGATTTTATTGATGTATTATATTAAGTTAAAATAAGTGTTCATTCAGTATTGTTGTAATTGTCATTATTACAAATAAAAATAAAACAAATTATTGGGCCTCTATAACTATATTGTAAGGGTTTTCCTGTGGTGAAGTAGAGGCGGACCAAAATGCAGCGTGGTGGTTATTCATGTTCGTTAATGAAGGAACTATACATGAAATAACTAACAAAACAATAAATGTGCGAAAACCAAAAACAGTCCTATCTGATGCAAACACAGAGACAGGAACAATCACCCACAAACACACAGTGAAACCCAGGCTACCTAAGTATGATTCTCAATCAGAGACAACTAATGACACTTGCCTCTGAGAACCATACTAGGCCGAAACATAGAAATACCCAAATCATAGAAAAACAAACATAGACTGCCCACCCCAACTCACGCCCTGACCATACTAAATAATGACAAAACAAAGGAAATAAAGGTCAGATTGATCCCCTCTACCACACGGAACCCAACTAATCCTACCGACGGAAACGCACGAGGTGGCTAAAAACAGACCTCCATCCTATGCTAGCTTGTTACCGATGGCCCGGCTAGCTGTCTGAATCGCCGTGACCCCAACCAACCCTCACTACTCACTGGACCCTTTTGATCACTCGACTAAGCATGCCTCTCCTTAATGTCAATATGCCTTGTACATTGCTGTTCTGGTTAGTGTTTATTGGCTTATTTCACTGTAGAGCCTCTAGTCCTGCTCACTATACCTTATGCAACCTATTAGTTCCACCACACACACATGCGATGACATCTCCTGGTTTCAATTATGTTCCTAGAGACAGTATCTCTCTCATCATCACTCAATACCTAGGTTTACCTCCACTGTATTCACATCCTACCATACCTTTGTCTGTACATTATACCTTGAAGCTATTTTATCGCCCCCTGAAATCTCCTTTTACTCTGTTCCAGACGTTCTAGACGACCAATTCTCATTGCTTTTAGCCGTACAACATTTTTAGACAAGATAGAACTCTGCAGGCTATCTTTGCAGTAGATTGCAACACCGCCCCCTTTGGCAGAGTGTGCTAAAGCAGTGAGTAAAACATACTTAGGAAGTAGGCTTCTAATGTTAACATGCATGAAACCAAGTTTTTTTTACGGTTACAGAAGTCAACAAATGAGAGCACCTGGGGGGTGGGAGGGGAGCTATGCACTGCAGGACCTGGATTAACCTGATATGACCAGAGGAACAGAGGATAAGGGTACGGCTAAAGACTATATGAACTGGCTGTCTAGCACGTTCAGAACAGAGAGTAAAAGGAGCAGGTTTCTGGGCACGATAGCATAGATTCAAGGCATAGAGTACAGACAAAGGTAAGGTAGGGTGCGAGTACATTGGAGGTAAACCTAGGCATTGAGTAATGATGAGAGAGATATAGTCTCTAGAGATGTTTAAACCATGTGATGTCATCGCATATGTAGGAGGTGGAACAACATGGTTGGTTAAGGCATATTGAGCAGGGCTAGAGGCTCTACAGTGACACAAGACAGTAATCACTAACCAGGACAGTAATGGACAAGTCATATTGATATTAGAGAGAGGCATGCGTAGCCAAGTGAACATATCAGTCCAGTGAGTGGTTGGGCTGGCTGGGGACACGGTGATTCAGACAGTTAGCAGGCTAACAAACTAACAGTTAGTAGGCCGGGGCTAAACAAGCTAGCATCTAGTAGACCGGGGCAAGCTAGCAGTTAGCAGACCAGGCAGGCAAGCTAGCAGTTAGCAGACCAGGCAGGCAAGCTTGCAGTTAGCAGACCGGGCTCGGCAAGCTAGCAGTTAGCAGACCGGGTTAGCAAGCAGGCAGATAGCAGGGGCAAGTTAGCCTTTGGGGAACGTCGCAATTGGGGTAAGTCTGTTTTTGCCTCTTCGTGCAGTGACGTCGATAGACCAGTCGTGGAATTAGTAGGGTTCCAAGTAGCACTAGGTAGCTAGCAGGCCTAGCTGGTTAGCATAATGGGTCTTCTGCGGGCGTCGCGCCTCAGGGGCCTGTTGGAGTCCTCCGGCAGATTATGACGAGAGCTTTCCGAGCTGAAGGTTAGCTGATGACCGCTGGCAATGGTTTGCTGACTAATAGCTGGCTAGCTTCAGTTGAGGGATTCTGGATCCGTAGTAAATATAAATACTTTAGGAAAAAAAAGCAGATCCACGCCACATTGGGTGAGGCGGGTTGTAGGAGAGTATTTAGAAGTTGAGGTTTAGCAAAATATTCTAAAGGATATGCAAAGAAAAAGATGTAAAACGATATATACAAGGGACACGACAGGACAAAGAAGTCTGACTGCTACGCCATCTTGGATGACCAATGACCAAACCATGGTGCTAATAATGTTGTATTATATTGTTATGTACTTAAGAGTATTGAATAAAGAGTTGATAGATTTATTTGAAACACATAATAAATATTTATTTTCAGACAAAAAAATAATTTGTTTTACAGTAGTTTGAAAACGCCTTTACAATAACAGCAGGCTGAATTGCTATTCAAGTATCCACATAACATAAGTATAATTCGGTATTGCTAATGCTAAAGTAATGAATAATTTACCATAAAATATACTCACATAAAAAAATTCTCAGACCGACAAACCACACTTTGTCATTATAGTCAGGTATCGTTTTCAGAGCAGAAAGAGTTATATCTATGTTTGTGTGTGGCAATATGTTTATGTGTGTGTCACTATATCTGTGTGTGACACGACTTCAAGCTGATTTTAACACGCAAGTATAGCATGTATAAACCATTCAAAATTCTACAGGAAACTAAAGTCATTGTCCTGTATTGAGGCATAAATAGTACGTCATAAGGGCTTCATTACAAGTGGCCTGCAGGACATCTTTTCAATGCCTCAAGACCCTCAATTAAAGTACAATTCCCCTTTAAATAATCACTGACCTGACGCTTAGAGAATTCTGAAGAGAATAATAACTATTTAAAGGGGAGCTTCACCTTTATAACATCATATTTATTACATGGCGCAAACAAGTTGGGAATGACTCATTAATTCAAATGAATATGCAGTACAAAAAAGGACTGGGGAAATACGAGCTCATTATACAATAGGATGTCGCCACAGGGTTAGCGGATCTATCATATTCCTTATGACAGTAGATACATAAAGATATACAGGAGTACATTTCTGATTGTCTACTTATTAATAGCCTTCACAAGTGTGCATAATGTACAGACAACAAAAACATTCCTTGTCCTGGACATCCAATCAAATGAGGGAAAAACGGGCCCGGAGACTTTCAATCAAGCGAGAGGTCTGGGTAATGTCTGTTCAAAAGTGACAAGGCTATATTCCTAGATTTTGGGTGGGCGGTCTGGTCTGTGCTAGCATGGAGGTATCAGGTGATGAAACATTGTGGATTCCCAACGTCTAACATGCCAGGGCTTTTCCCCAGCCCCATACCCATTTGATTTTCTTGTCCCTGTTCCAACACAAAGAGAATACTGACAGAACAACCCTTATATCCTCTTGAATAATAACCACAATTCCAATTCTTACTTTTTTCCCCCGATGCCTGAGGATGATTTTTTAGTGTCGGTCTTTCTTCTGTCCCCTGAACGCAATACAATGTCTATTCCACGTTCGTCAAACAATGTTGTCGCAACCAGTGTGTGCCCATTGGGTATGCCTATACATTCAATAAGTCTCACATGGTGTGGGGCTAAGTAGGTTGTCCATACACAAAATGCATTCAATAACTCTCCAATCCTAGCATCTAGCGTTAATACAACCAGTCAAAAATGGTTCTGCAACACAGCTCATGAAAACTTACATTTTAAATACACAGACATCCTGTGTGGGGTATAAACTCTGAACCTTGTGTCAAAGAGTCCATTCCAGTGACTTTACATGTTAAACTAATGCTAAGTTGTATAGCATCCCTTCTGAACCAACTGTGTATAACTTGAAAAACATTTCAAAATGTCATGACTGATTTGTGTTCACAACAGGAACAACAAACTACTGGTCAATGATCTGTTTGCAGTTCAAGGGTTCATATGAAGCTTCAGTACCATTCACATCCAACAGTTGTCCTCAGAACAAGGAAGTACACAATGACAGTGGTGCGACACAGTGATTTTGATAACTGTGGCATAATTCCAGTGACTGTGACAAAGGTGTCAAATAAAGTTATTAATTGAACAAACAGACATTTAGAAAAAGCATCCCATATGTCAATATGGGTTCATAGAATTTTGGCAACTAAAACAAAATTGTAAATAAATAGGTAGGATAACATTTCATTCGTATGGTCACAAATACTAAATAAACAATTTAAATGTATTCAAGGTCAGCAGATCACAATGTGTTCACATATACATCCACAGTGACATCATTGGACTGGCATGTAAATGCAGAATATACCACATAACGTAAAAACTGCTCCAACACATACACAGTACTCAGTGCATCTTCGTTTCAGAGGAAATGCATTGAGAGGTCTCATCCAATGATTCTTCTTCTGTTCTTGGTGTGGCAGTGCAGGTGAATCGCAAAGGTCAAAGATGAACGTGTCCTGTGAGTAGCAAACAACGAAAAACAAATAATAGGGAACGTCATACTGTTTGGTTAGCGACGACGTCAAACTGCACTGATAAGGCCTACAGTATGAAGAAGAGGGGGAAGGCAGTTACGCTGAGCAGGCAGTGGAGTATTGGCTCCTGGTGAAACCTGTGAGGCTGTCGTACAACCAGTGTTCATCCCACCGGTGCCCCAAAAATATGGGCGAGGAAACCAACCTACTGGAATCCTTGGGGTTGTCGACATTACACGTACGCCTGGAATCTGTAGTGAGCTTGACCGTTAAAGGAAATGGGGAGGAACCCATGTCCAGAGTTTGTGTAGGGAGGAGGGTTTTTAAATGACTGGTCTGTGTTGACATGGTGCATTGTCCATGTCACATACTTTAGGATTCCTCACCCACACTGTCACAGTAGGGCAGTAGAGTCTCCCAGACCTTCTGGGAGAAAACATCTATAGTTGGAGCAGGACACACAGAAATAAATCATAACAGTGGGGTTATTCCTTTACAGCATTTTTAGATCAAAGAGGAGCAAGATTTGAATATATACGTACACACAGTAATATACACATATAATATATATATGTATACATAATGTTTCTCTGTTGGACAAATATTCTACCCTCAGCACATCTGTGGGGGGGGTTGAAAAACACAGCTACCCAGACATTATAAGGTTTGCCTTCCAAAGAAGCTTGCTCGTAATTGGTTCGTGTTGGAAGACAGAGAGAGCCTATTGGGCCCCCCCGTGTCACGTGTCTACACAAGCATGTGAATCTCATTATACTCGTCCCGACCATCCTCGTCAAAGTTGGGGGATGACTCATCTTCCCCGTCGAGCTGTAGAGGGAGAGGGTGAGGGAGAGGGTGAGGGAGAGAGTGAGGGTGAGGGTGAGGGAGGTTGGGATGTCATCAACATCTGAATTAATTAGATTAGTGTCTTGATGCATTGGGCCAATATAGTGAAACACACCACACACATCACACACACACCATTATCCTCTGTGTTTTGACAAAGTCCATTCTCAAGTTGTTGTCATTTCGATCATGAGGTTTGGAGCCTTGATTTCAAGGACAGAAATATTTTAACTGGAATAAAACGGATTATGTTTGAATAGTCAAATGAAATACTACAGTAATATAGTAAGTGTGTAGTGTAGTTGTGTATCTTTCACAAACAAATTCACTGAGAATACATGGTATCCATGCTACAACCTTTTTTCTAGTTTAATTATTATTATTTTTTTTTAATTAAGGGGGTAGATCTGCTTTAATATTGCAGATAGACTGTAGCTTCCATCAATGTAATTGTCTGCATCACTTCCAATACACCCATATTTTTCTTGCTGTATATATATATATATATATAAATAACTTTCCCTCTTTATTATTTTACCCTAAACCTACCACCCCTCCCTAATTGGAGCTAACTAATGGACAACAATATTTAGGCTTCTACTTCCATTTTATACATGCTACACAATATACATTTTATGGACAGTATATTTTACATTCGTTATCATTTGTTTGTTTTTAGTCCCATCCTTCAGTTACCCTCAACCCCTCTCATCTATCTATGAAGACCTTCCAGTCCCAGCCTTCAGTTACCCTCAACTCCTCGCATCTATCTCTGAAGACCATCCAATCCCAGCCTTCAGCTACCCTCAACCCCTCCCTTCTATCTCTAAAGACCATCCAGTCCCAGTCTTCAGCTACGCTCAACCCCTCCCATCTATCTCTAAAGACCATCCAGTCCCAGTCTTCAGTTACCCTCAACCCCTCTCATCTATCTATGAAGACCTTCCAGTCCCAGCCTTCAGTTACCCTCAACCCCTCTCATCTATCTATGAAGACCTTCCAGTCCCAGCCTTCAGTTACCCTCAACCCCTCTCATCTATCTATGAAGACCTTCCAGTCCCAGCCTTCGGCTACCCTCAACCCCTCTCATCTATCTATGAAGACCTTCCAGTCCCAGCCTTCAGCTACCCTCAACCCCTCCCATCTATCTATGAAGACCTTCCAGTCCCAGCCTTCAGTTACCCTCAACCCCTCTCATCTATCTATGAAGACCTTCCAGTCCCAGCCTTCAGTTACCCTCAACCCCTCTCATCTATCTATGAAGACCTTCCAGTCCCAGCCTTCGGCTACCCTCAACCCCTCTCATCTATCTATGAAGACCTTCCAGTCCCAGCCTTCAGCTACCCTCAACCCCTCCCATCTATCTATGAAGACCTTCCAGTCCCAGCCTTCAGTTACCCTCAACCCTCTCATCTATCTATGAAGACCTTCCAGTCCCAGCCTTCAGTTACCCTCAATCCCTCTCATCTATCTATGAAGACCTTCCAGTCCCAGCCTTCGGCTACCCTCAACCCTCTCATCTATCTATGAAGACCTTCCAGTCCCAGGCTTCAGCTACCCTCAACCCCTCCCATCTATCTATGAAGACCTTCCAGTCCCAGCCTTCAGTTACCCTCAACCCCTCTCATCTATCTATGAAGACCTTCCAGTCCCAGCCTTCAGTTACCCTCAACCCCTCTCATCTATCTATGAAGACCTTCCAGTCCCAGCCTTCAGTTACCCTCAACCCCTCTCATCTATCTATGAAGACCTTCCAGTCCCAGCCTTCAGTTACCCTCAACCCCTCTCATCTATCTATGAAGACCTACCCTCAACCCCTCTCATCTATCTATGAAGACCTTCCAGTCCCAGCCTTCGGCTACCCTCAACCCCTCTCATCTATCTATGAAGACCTTCCAGTCCCAGCCTTCAGCTACCCTCAACCCCTCCCATCTATCTCTGAAGAACATCCCGTTTTGATTTCAAGACGCCATCATTTTCCCAATGTGCTGTGAAGTTTCACAAAAGTTCTGAAACTTTAAATTCTCATAGTTTCTACAGACTGTAAATTAAAAATATATTTTTTTTCCTCAGAGTATTATTATATATCATTGACATTTATTGATCAAATCACCCAGCAGCGTTATTTGCAGAGTTAGCGCCATCTAAATGTTGCAATTTTTCTGCCATTCCAGAACCTGCGACCAAAAACAAGCAACATATGGGCAGTACCAAAAATAAGGGCTCTAATGATTGTGTCTCTTCGCAGCAATATCTGCAGAGCTGGGATGGTTGTTTCCCCCATATATACTCAATAAAAATATAAATGCAACATGTAAAGTGTTGGTCCCATGTTTCATGAGCTGAAATAAAACATCACAGAAATCGTCCATACGCACAAAAAACGTATTTCTCTCAAATGTGCACAAATTTGTGCTTGTCCTTGTGCTAGGGACAATAAAAGGCCACTCTAAAATGTGCTGTTTTAGAGTGGCCACTCCAGTTTTGAGGGAGCGTACAATTGGCATGCTGACTACAGGTATGTCCACCAGAGCTGTAGCCAGAGAACTGAATATTAATTTCTCTACCATAAGCAACCTCCAACGACATTTTAGAGAATTTGGCAGGACGTCCAACCGGCCTCACAACCGCAGACCATGTGTAACTACGCCATCTCAGGACATCTGGCTTCTTCACCTGGGGATCGTCTGAGACCAACCGCAGACCATGTGTAACTACGCCATCTCAGGACATCTGGCTTCTTCACCTGGGGATCGTCTGAGACCAACCGCAGACCATGTGTAACTACGCCATCTCAGGACATCTGGCTTCTTCACCTGGGGATCGTCTGAGACCAACCGCAGACCATGTGTAACTACGCCATCTCAGGACATCTGACTTCTTCACCTGGGGATCGTCTGAGACCAACCGCAGACCATGTGTAACTACGCCATCTCAGGACATCTGACTTCTTCACCTGGGGATCGTCTGAGACCAACCGCAGACCATGTGTAACTACGCCATCTCAGGACATCTGGCTTCTTCACCTGGGGATCGTCTGAGACCAGCCAGACAGCTAATGAAAATTAGGAATATTTCTGTCTGTAACAAAGACCTTTTGTGGGGGAAAACTCATTCTGATTGGCTGGGCCTGGCTCCCCAGTAGGTGAGTGGGTCGGCCTAAGCCCTCCCAAGCCCACCCATGGCTGTGCCCCTGCCCAATCATGTGACATGCATAGATCAAGGCCGAATTAATTTATTTCAATTGACTGATTTCCTTATATGAACTGTAACGCAGTAAAATCATTGAAATTGTTGCTTGCGCTTGTATTTTTGTTCATGTATTTGACATTCTGTGTCGTTTCGTGTATCAGTTCATAAACCATGGGTCATGGAGTCGGTACATCGAAAATCTCCTCCAACTATTTTGCAACATGTAAGGCGCAGCTGTCAATTTTTGGGTCCTTAAATGAAACTTGGTATACTTTTTTACTTATAACAATTTTGGTCTTTAATGCAGGGCCGACATACCCATTCCTTACCTTCTTCCCTTTCCACTTCTTCTCCATGTTTGAGGTAATGCTGCAATAAGTTGGATGGGATTTTGAGTAGAGCAGATATTTCCATATACATTTGCTAGCTGGATGTCTGAAATATCGCCACCAGTCCTATTTATGACATAATTTACCAAGATTATGCTGTTTTTATTTTTTTCCCTCAAATGTTTTAAATATATCTTTACCAATTTGTTTATTTTAGTTTAACCCTAATATTTTATCTAATATTTGTTTAGTCTTTTCTGGTGGATTAAACTGAAATTTCAACCAGCTTTCTATTGCCTGTTTTCAAAATAGAGATATTTTGGAGATTATTTCATTGTCAAAAAAACGAAAGTGAGACATTGTAATCTGAATAAAGCGGAAAAAGGGGTGAGCCATTCTTACTAATCTGCTCGCAGTGGTTCTCAATCCTCGTCCTGGGGACACATTTTTGTTTTTGCCCTAGCACCACACACCTGATTCAAATCATCAAAGCCTTTTGACGAGTTGATCATTTGAATCAGCTGTGTGGTGCTAGGGGCAAAAACTAAAATGTGCACCTGTTTGTGTCCCCATGACCAGGATTGAGAACCAGTTTGCTAGAGAACCAGTGTGCTAGAGAACCAGTTTGCTAGAGAACCAGTGTGCTAGAGAACCAGTGTGCTAGAGAACCAGTTTGGATTTAAGTATAGCTTTTGAATGACTGAAGCCTTTATTGAGAGGTCCAATGTTTTAATATTTCATAATTTCTTCCCTCCAAATTCATATTAATTATATAAATAGGGCTGTTTAATTTTGTCTGGCTTGCTGTTCCAAATAAAGTGGAATATTTTTTGCTTATCTAATTTAAAAAGCAAGTTGTTAGGTGTAGGCAGGGCCATGCTACTACTTCTAATGTGCGACCCAATGATGCCCAGACCAGATGATTGGGCCAGAATTCAGGTCATTCCAGGAATGTCCACCTACCGCCTGGAGCTCACGCTCCTCAAAGATCCGGGAGAGGATGAGGCGGCGGAGCGGCACGGTCATGATGAGGATGAAGGGGAAGGCGAGCGAGACCACGGTGGACTTGACCACCCACAGCAACATGATGCAGGCCAGCTGGATGATGGTGAACATGTTCATACGCCACGTCTTCACCTGCAACACACACACACACACACACACACACACACACACACACACACACACACACACACACACACACACACACACACACACACACACACACACACACACACACACACACACACACACACACACACACACAATTATGGGGCTATACATGCTTATGACAAGCCTTTACAATCCATTAAAACAGCATCCTAATGTATTATACCTGCATGCTTTAAGTACAGTGTTACAAATTGTATTGAATTCATACTTTATTGCCAATTAACAGTGTTTGGAAATAATTTATTTAGGGATAATATTCTGGGCAGGACAATTGACATGCTAGACATACAGACAGATAGATGGGCAAAAAATGGTTGGTACCCTGCATATGGAATTTGTTATATAGAATTAGATGGATTGAGCTCCATCTACTGGGTGGATCTCCTCTAGTCTTTTACTTACATTGATCAGAAAAGTGACATTATATCAATGCCTTGGGGCAACTTCATCATATTGTTATTGATTTTTATATATATTTCAATAAAATCACAAACAGACCAGGAATAGAAACCAGACATCTATAACAGAAACGGATCATCATATTCTGGTAGAAGGAACACCTTGGTCACGTACAGTGTATGTGGTTAGACTCTCCATCATATTCTGGTAAAGGGCTCACCTTGGTCACATATATGTGATCGGGGTGGTGCTTGGCGGGCGTGAACATGAGAGTGATGCGCTCGTAGAGCTGGATGCCGGTGATTGACGTGACGCCCATGTAGAGGAAGATCCCGAACAACACGGCCAGCGGAATGTGACGAAGCACATCTGTCATCACGAGGGACATCCCTAGGGAAAGTCAAAGGTGAAAGGTCAAATGTGTGACATTTAGGTTGCCTCGGGATCTGTAGGGTAATCAATCTCGGTTAACCCAAGAATAAATGTTAATCTAGAACTAAATGTTAAACCAGAACTAAATGTTAACCCAGAACTAAATGTTAACCCAGAACAAAATGCTAATCCAGAATTAGATATTAAAACATAACTAAATGTTAACCAAAACTAAATGTTAAGATAGAACTAAAGGTTAAGTGAGGACTAAATGTTAACCCAGAACTAAATATTAAGATAGAACTAAAGGTTAAGTGAGGACGAAATGTTAACCCAGAACTAAATATTAAGATAGAACTAAAGGTTAAGTGAGGACTAAATGTTAACCCAGAACTAAATATTAAGATAGAACTAAAGGTTAAGTGAGGACTAAATGTTAACCCAGAACTAAATATTAAGATAGAACTAAAGGTAAAGTAAGGACTAAATGTTAACCCAGAACAAAATTTTCATCCAGAACAAAAAAATGACAAGCTTTGTGTTCAGGTGGAACACCAAACAGGAACGTAAATACAAGGTTGGTTAGTTTTAATCACAGAGGAAGCCTTGTTATACACAGATAACACCTCTACAACCAGAGGAAGCCTTGTTATACACAGATAACACCTCTACAACCAGAGGAAGCCTCGTTATACGCAGATAAATAACACCTCTACAACCAGAGGAAGCCTCGTTATACACAGATAAATAACACCTCTACAACCAGAGGAAGCCTCGTTATACACAGATAAATAACACATCTACAACCAGAGGAAGCCTTGTTATACACAGATAACACCTCTACAACCAGAGGAAGCCTCGTTATCCACAGATAAATAACACCTCTACAACCAGAGGAAGCCTCGTTATACACAGATAAATAACACCTCTACAACCAGAGGAAGCCTCGTTATACACAGATAAATAACACCTCTACAACCAGAGGAAGCCTCGTTATACACAGATAAATAACACATCTACAACCAGAGGAAGCCTTGTTATACACAGATAACACCTCTACAACCAGAGGAAGCCTTGTTATACACAGATAAATAACACCTCTACAACCAGAGGAAGCCTCGTTATACACAGATAAATAACACCTCTACAACCAGACTGAAGTCACTGTCAACTCATTGTCTGTTTATTTTCCAATTTCTTGGTTTGCTTTCCATGTTACTTTCCTGAATCCCAATGGTAAAGTACACCTCACAAGGTACCATAGTCAAAGACGCCTCAGAATGGACCACTATCTACTATGAGGAACACCTTCCTTCACATCCCAACAACCACCCCAGGACCTAGATATCCAATCCAACCCTTTCCAGAACAACAGCATCCTCCTCACCCACGAGCACGGCAACTACAAGGCCCGTCAACCGCTGCTCCTTCACCTCCTGGATCACAGGCTTCTCGCCGGGCGCTGTGGCCTTGCTCATGACAGTAAGGGCGTTGACGTGCGTGACAGAGCGCACCGTGGCGGCGGTGAGCCAGGGCAGGCCTAACAGAGGGCACATGGCGCCCAGCGTGACGATGAGCAGCAGGTCCAGGTGGAAGCCAGAGCCCTTGACCAGTCGACGCTCCTTCTTGCTGACGATGAGTCTGGGTTGAGGGGAGAGGGGGGATAAGGAAAGTGTAAGGGAGGTATAAATAAACACACACATGCAGAAACACATTTGTGCAAAATCATACACACACAGATATGCGTGCAAAATCACACACAGAGATATGCGTGCAAAATCACACACACACACACATCGTTACACAGAGTATCTGGTTCTGTGCCTGTGATATGAAGATCGTAATTGTGTAACGTCTTTCCTCTTCACTTTACTACAATCTGATTGGTTAATTCAAGAGATGGATCAGATGCCTGTTGGTTAACACTAGAAGTCAAGGATATGTTTTGTACAATTCTACAAAGTCCTCGATAAAAAAAAGTCGGCCTATAGCCTATTTTAGTTTCCGTAACAATAAAAACATGACAGTGTAATCCATTTGATAAACTTTATTTGTATATTTGATAGTAATAGAGTTCTAGAAATGAAATGAAGTCCAGTTACAGATTCTTTTGAAAAAGTTTAAATGAAAAAGATAATAATAACTTAACTGGCCAGTTCACATGTGACATGATTTGCCGTATTCCTAAACAAAAGCACCAGTGCATGAACAAGCGGTTGCGTGGCATGGTCTCTCTGAAGCGGTTGCGTGGCATGGTCTCTCTGAAGAGGTTGCGTGGCATGGTCTCTCTGAAGCGGTTGCGTGGCATGGTCTCTCTGAAGCGGTTGCGTGGCATGGTCTCTCTGAAGCGGTTGCGTGGCATGGTCTCTCTGAAGCGGTTGCGTGGCATGGTCTCTCTGAAGCGGTTGCGTGGCATGGTCTCTCTGAAGCGGTTGCGTGGCATGGTCTCTCTGAAGCGGTTGCGTGGCATGGTCTCTCTGAAGCGGTTGCATGACTGTCTTGGTATTTTTGGACCATGATAGTTCGTTGGTGATGTAGACACCAAGGAACTTGAAACTATCGACCCACTACAGCCCCAATGTTGATGGGGGCCTGGTCGGCGCACCTTTTCCTGTAGTCCACGATCAGCTCCTTAGTCTTGCTCACATTGAGGGAGAGGTTGTTGTCCTGGCACCACACTGCCAGTTCTCTGACCTCCCAATAGGCCGTCTCATAGTTGTCGGTGACAAGGACTATCACTGTTGTGTCGTTAGCAAACTTAATGATGGTGTTGGAGTCATATTTGGTTACACATTTGTGAGTGAACAGGGAGTACAGGGGGGACTACACACCCCTGAAGGGCCCCAGTGTTAAGGGTCAGCGTCGCAGACATGTTTTTTTGCCTACCCTTACCACCTGGGGGCGGTCCTTCACGAAGTCCAGGATCCAGTTGCAGAGGGAGGTGTTTAGTCCCAGGATCCTTAGCTTAGTGATGAGCTTCGTGGGCACTACAGTGTTGAACGCTGAGCTGTAGTCAATGAACAGCATTCTCACATAGGTGTTCCTTTTGTCCAGGTGAGAAAGGGCAGTGTGGTGTGCGATTGAGATTGCATCATCTGTGGATCTGTTGTGGCGGTATGCGAATTGGAGTGGGTCTAGGGTGTCCTAGGAGGATGCTGTTGATGTAAGCCATGACCATCCTTTCAAAGCACTTCATGGCGTGAGTGCCACGGGCGGTAATAATTTAGGCAGGTTACCTTCGCTTCCTTGGGCACAGGGGCTATGGTGGTCTGCTTGAAACATGTAGGTATTACAGACTCGGTCAGGAGAGGTTGAAAATGTCAGTGAAGACATTTGACAGTTGGTCCGCGCATGCTTTGAGAACACGTCCTGGTAATCTGTCTGGCCCAGCTGCTTTGTGAATCTTGACCTGTTTAAAGGTTTTGTTCACATCGGGTACCGAGAGCGTTATCACACAGTCATCTAGAACAGCTGGTGCTCCCGTGCATGCTTCAGTGTTGCTTGCCTCAAAGCGAGCATAAAAGGCATTTAGCTTGTCTGGTAGCCTCGCGTTACTGGGCAACTCACGTCTGGTTTTCCCTTTGTAGTACGTAATAGTTTTCAAGCCCTGCCTCATCCAACAATCTTCAGAGCCGGTGTAGTAGGATTCAATCTTAATCCTGTATTGAGAATTTACTTGTTCGATGGTTTGTCTGAGGACGTAGTGAGATTTCTTATAAGCCTCCGGATTAGTCTCCCGCTCCTTGAAAGCAGCAGCTCTAGCCTTTAGCACAACACCAACGTCCTACAGCACATTGTCTTGGAGTCTGGCGGAGTGCAGCTGAAGTTGGAAGTTTACATACACTTTAGGTTGGAGTCATTAAAGCAAATTTTTCAACCACTCCACAAACTTCTTGTTAACAAACTATAGTTTTGGCAAGTTGGTTAGGACATCTACTTTGTGCATGACACAGGTAATTTTTCCAACGATTGTTTACAGACCGATTATTTAACTTATTTAACTTACACTGTATTACAATTCCAGTTGGTCAGAAGTTTACATACAAAGTTGACTGTGCCTTTAAACAGCTTGGAAAATTCCAGAAAATGATGTCATGGCTATAGAAGCTTCTGATAGGCTAATTGACATCATTTGAGTCAATTGGAGGTGTACCTGTGGATGTATTTCAAGGCCTACCTTCAAACGCAGTGCCTCTTTGCTTGACATCATGTGAAAATCAAAAGAAATCAGCCAAGACCTCAGAAGTCTGGTTCATCATTGGGAGCAATTTCCAAACACCTGAAGGTACCACGTTCATCTGTACAAACAATAGTACGGAAGTATAAACACCATGGGACCACACAGCCGTCATACTGCTCATTAAGGAGATGCGTTCTGTCTCCTAGAGATGAATTTGGTGCGAAAAGTGCAAATCAATCCCAGTACAACAGCAAAGCACCTTGTGAAGTTGCTGGAGGAAACAGGTACAAAAATATCTATATCCACAGTAAAAACAAGTCCTATATCGACATAACCTGAAAGGCCACTCAGCAAGGAAGAAGCCACTGCTCTAAAACCGCCATATAAAAGCCAGACTTTGGTTTGCAACTGCACATTTTTGGAGAATTGTCCTCTGGTCTGATGAAACAAAAATAAAACTGTTTGGCCATAATGACCATTATGTTTGGAGGAAAAAGGGGGATGCTTGCAAGCCGAAGAACACCATTCCACCCGTGAAGCACAGGGGTGCCAGCAGCTTTGCTGCAGGAGGGACTGGCGCACTTCACAACATCGATGGCAACATGAGGTAGGAAAATGATGTGGATATATTGAAGCGACATCTCAAGACATTAGTCAGGAAGTTAAAGCTTGGTCGCAAATGGGTCTTCGAAATGGACAATGACCCCAATCATACTTCCAAAGTTGTGGCAAAATGGCGAAAGAACAACAAAGTCAAGGTATTGGAGTGGCCATCACAAAGCCCTGACCTCAATCCCATCAAACATTTGTGTGCAGAACTGAAAAAGTGTGTGCAATCAAGGAGGTCTTACAATCCTGACTCACTTACACCATCTCTGTCAGGAGGAATGGGCCAAAATTCATCCAACTTCTTGTGGGAAGCTTGTGGAAGGCTACCCGGAACATTTGACCCAAGTTAAACAATTTAAAGGCAATGCTACCAAATACTAATTGAATGTATGTAAACTTCTGACCCACTGGGAATGGGATGAAATAAATAAAAGCTGAAATAAATCATTATCTTTACTACTATTCTGACTTTTCACATTCTTAAAATAAAGTGTTGATCCTAACTGACCTAAAACAGGGAATTATTACTGGGATTAAATGTCAGGAATTGTGAAAAACGGAGTTTAAATGTATTTGGCTAAGGTGCATGTAAACTTCCGACTTCAACTGTATGCATGAGCCAACCTGTATCCTGATCACAAGCTGATCTAGTCTAACACATCTGACAAGCACCACTATACGGATTGACACTCTTCACTGAACAAAAGTGAACTGTGTTACCGTAGCAAGCTGCAACACTTACGAGGTGATCTGTGTCTCCATGAAGATGAGGATGAAGACGAGGAGGGCAGGCACCACCGATGCCCCCATCATCCACGCGGGGAAGGGCTTGAGGTCGCCGAACGGACTGATGAACCAGCCCCGCTTGTCAGGAGACGTGACCGAGAAACCAGACGGTACATTCAGCTTCTGTAAAACCCCAAGCGACAGAAACAGGAAGTTGTTATGATGAGGAAGTACAGGAGGAAGTACAGGAGAGTTGGTTGTGAGAGACGTCATTTAAATATTCAATGTGTTAGTGGTGTGTGAGTTAGGGCGTGTAGTTAACAGGGATGGAGGGTAGCCTTTAGATATCTGTACGGATAGATGTAGGAGTTAGTTGTCATGGTTACCTGGGTATATGTGTCGGGGACAGAGTAACTCAACAGTACAGAGAACAGGATGGAGATGGGGATGCCAAAGTCTCCGATGATTCTTCTGGCCTTGGGGGGGATCACATGATAAAATTGAATTCTTCAGATCATAGGGTCAATTGCAGAGATCATATAGGCCTAAAATAGGAAATTCATACTGCATCCATGACACTTCAAGTTTTTTGTGATCAAATTGTTATTGTAATTTGTAAGACAGATACACAGACAAAAACTTGGACATGAGCTCATGGACAACACACGAGGGGTTCCTGAGAAAATGACTGCGATAGGTTACCTTCCCACCCAGGAATCGACTGTTGCGCAATTTCCTAAGGAAGTAGGCCACAAAGAAGGTACCAAGCATGAGGATGAAAGACATCAGGGCCGTGTTGGGTTGGTTTAGGATGGGGCCATGGGGGTCTGTGGGGTTGGTGAACTCCATGCCGGGAAGGCCAAAGGCAGGCGGGTAGCTTCTCATCAGAGGATGCTCCTGGAATACCTGGAAAAGGGACAAAATATCCATGTCACAGTCAAATGGACGGATCCCATGCAACCAGCTGGGACTTACCATAAAATGATTTATTTTAATTTCCGTCATTATTATATGCCAAATACCACATCTGGTCAATTTGATCTATTCTATTCTTTTCCAAAGAACAACGAAGTTACAGCCCTTTAGACTGTCGTCATGTAAAACATTGTCTACTGGTTGTACCTTGATGAGCTTGGAGAAGGTCTCGTAGATGAAGATGAGTGAGATGAGGAAGGCAAATATTTCCTGGGTGAAGGGTGAGATGTATTTAACCAAGAAGCTTCCCTCGGCCGCCACTATCAACAGCACTATGAAGACGAGCCAGAAGCCGACCCACACCCGGCCCGTCAGGTACTCAAAGCCCTGGGCCTGGCAGAACTGAGGGTGGAAAAGGGAGGGAGGGTTAAATAGATGTTTAACCTTTTACTGCAGAGGGTTAAATCAGGGTTACACAGAGTGTTTGTTGGTAGTCTTAAACAAATCTACTTTGAAATAAAAGTATACACCTCACACACATGCATTTCGCCTTAGAATAAAGAAGACACGTACCACGTCAGATATAGAGTTGAAATGTATTACATTTAAAATTTGCATCCCAAAATTACACTTTACATACATCACAGAAGACTGAAATATAACAAAACCGTTTGACATAGAAACACTTTTCAGCGGGTTACATTTTTTTTTTTTATATTACTTCTGAAAAAATGTATAACATTCCACCCATGAGGCCACTAGGTCATTTGACTGCAGGAGAGGCTATTAGGCTCAGAATATGAGAAAATAGGCTTTCAAATGGAACATGAACTTTCCTAACGTTGTCATGACAATTTTTTAAATGCATAAAATGACTGTGATTTTTGGATGGATTATAATCTACCATCGCCATGCTGTAAATATGTTTTTGTTCAGGCACCTTGTAGAAGGCCTCCTCAAACACCAGCAGGGGTCCTGAGAAGCCGATGATGAGGAGGGGCTGTCCGGCCATCAGAGAGAAAAGTACCCCCAGGGTCGCTGTGGAGATGATGAGCTCCGACACTCCCATCATGCCCTCTGTTTTCTCTCCTGTTTAAATGGAAAGGCAGAAGGATATTGACTGACAGTTTTAAACTTCCTCTCGTTCAGTAACAGCTACTTTCTACTTAATGAGAACACTAGAGTATCAATGAATGAATCAGTGTCTAAAACCTACAGTGACATGCACAGTAGAGATAAAAGGAAATGGAGTTGCCCAGCTAGCTAGGTCGTCACAACATTTTTTCCAATTTGAGGATCTATCAAGCTAGCTGGTTAATTAGCTAGCTAGCTCTTTATGGAGTACACATTCTCTTAGGACAGATAGCAAACATGTCATTGTTTGCTCTGACAAGTCAGTCAATCACATTCTTGAGGTAGAAGAAAAACAATTAGTGTGGGCATGAGCCACCATGCTCTCTTACCCAGCAGCCCTCCAAAGGTGATTGTGGGTGAGAGGGCGGCGAAGTAGATGAAAATGACAGCGGCGATGCACTGTGAGTCCAAGGCATCCTTTATGTCGCTGGCGTAGCGCGGGTAGCGCCGCCTGATGTCATGGATGAGGCCTCCGAAGGGGATGCCCGACCTCTTCATGGGGTCCACCTCCTGGTCCTCCTCCTCTTCCTGCTCATCCTGGCTCACCTCTGGTTTGGACGGACAGACAGACACACAGACAGACTTGCACATTCATTCATTCGACTTGCACATTCATCTTCTGCACATCTATTTAATTGCAAAATTGTAATTATTTCACCACTATGTCCTTTATTGCCGTACCTCCCTAATCTTACTACATTTGCACACACTGTATATAGATTTTTATATTGTGTTATTGACTGTACGTTTGTTTATTCCATGTGTAACTCTGTGTTGTTTGTGTTGCACTGCTTTGCTTTATCTTGGCCAGGTCGTAGTTGTAAATGAGAACTTGGTTCTCAACTGGCCTACCTGGTTAAATAAAGGTTAAATAAATCAAATAAAATAAAAAAGACAGACAGACAGACAGACAGACAGACAGACAGACAGACAGACAGACAGACAGACAGACAGACAGACAGAATGCCTGGGATTCTCAATCTAGTCCTGGGACCCTAAATGGGTACATATGTGCTTCACACATCAGCTGAATAAACTAATGGTCTTAGAACATATAGCCTTATTGTTATATAAGGACTGTATGAATACAAAAAAATACAATAACAAAAAGTAATTAAATCAATCAATCACAGACATTATAATCACCTTTGGTCTCCTGGTCTGTCCAGGGGGTGGTGTGGGTCTTGATGTTCTCTCTCTCCTTCCTCTTTCGCAGCATCTGTTTCTGGAAGGAGGCCACTGTCTTCAGCAGGTCCTTTCCCTCCACGTCCGACGGGGGGATGACGATGCTGCAGTCCAGGAACTCATTAATTCCGTTCAGCAGGTCCTGCCGGTCGTCCGCAAAGTAGGCCACCTCGTGGAAGTTCTGGGGAGGTTTTTAAAGAGATGGGCAATGGTCTGTAAGAACTTGAAAAGCTGATTCCCTGACCCAGATTTAGCCTAGTTCTTGACTTAGAAGCACTTTCAATGGAGGTTGATTACTGATGATTTTTCTGTCCAGGACTAGTTTTAATCTGACTCCGGGAAACCAGCCCTGAACGGAAGTACTATTGGTACCATTTACAGCTCAGAGGAATTAGGGAAACAGTTGTGTGACATTTTTTGTTGTTGTTCAGGTTGGCTACCTTGTCAGACATGAGGGTGGAGAAGGAGCGTCCAATCTCATGGTAGTCCATGTTGGACTGAGCGGGTCCAAGCAGTGCAAAGAGGAAACGAACCGGCACCGGCACCTCCAGGACCGACTCCAGCAGGACTGCCTCACTCAGCCTGATGAAGGCCATGGCTGGCTGCTCCAGGAACTCCACGCAACCTGAGGAATGACACACAGTGGAGAATCTCTGGGACCAATGCTTGTGCTGATGGGCGATGGCTAACAAAGCATGGACTGGATATATACAACGGGTGATTCCAGGGCAGCTATTTTGTATGAGAAATCACATTTGCTGTCAGGGGAGAGGTGAGTTGTGCCAGCTAGAAATGATATGAATTGGTATACAGGGTTCATCCCAGATTTTTTGAACAAGGTGGTACTGCTGAGTACGGCAGGGGGCGGAGCATGGGGTGGTGTCTAGAGCGATTCAGATAATTATTTATTTTTAACACCTGTAACTGCCATTTCCTGCAATCTAGAGCAAAACATTTTGTTACTATATTAAGGTATGGTGCATGGCCTTAAATGACAACAAATAAAGTAAAAAAAAAAATAAAATAAAAAAAAATATATATATATATATATATATATGTATATATATTTGACATAGTGGCACAGCCAGTCCACAAGGTGACGCAGCACGACGCTTGCTTTCTTTGGGGAGAACCCTGGTACACAACGCCTTAGGCCTATGTCGTGAACGGAAAAAGGCAATATTTACAAATGTAGCCTGGAAATACATGTACATCCAAAACACACGCAACATACATACATTCATACAAACATATACAAACACAAATACACACACACACACACTCCTGCACAGATGCTTGCACAATCCACACAATCATTAAGCTTACCCACTAAGACCACGGTTGCTTCTGCATCCTTGGGAATCTTGGCTAGGAGTTTTGTGTGTTTGGTAACCTGTTGTTGGAGAGCCATCGGCAGGGGGGGATGGAGTGATTTCTGATGTGATAAACCAGACAAGCGTTAACAGGTGGGTGAAAGATAAACATTAACATTTCATGTTAAGCCTGTGTGCTAACAAGCTTTTACCAGACATTCACAGCACATGCACAGGCTCTTTCCTCAGTTGGTCCAAAGCTCACAAGTCCAAAGCTCACAAGCCTACATTTGTCAATTTTACAGACTGTTATGAACCTCGAACAGTAAAACAGTCAAACGGTGATTATCAGTGTTTAATGAGCATACACCAGGGGTCAGCTAGATGCCATCGAGGGATTTTTCGGGGGTCCCCACAAAGTTTTTTTGTCATAAACAAGACTGTAAAATCACTGTAAAATCACTGTAAAATCACCAAGAATTCAGCAAAAATATATATATATATATTATTTCGGAAATGTTATCCCAACTATCAAGTTATGAATTTATTGTTAATTTCAAATACAATCTCTTTTTGAGCTTAGTTGTGATCAATTTGCAGAGGACAAAATATTCTAATTATGTTTCGGCCCCCTGACCATCCACTCCGACAAAGATCGGCCCGCGGCTGAATGTAGTCGTCTACCCCTGACATACAGAAATCGACAAAGTGACCAAGGTACGAAATGTTAAAATCCCTGTTAAACGTTTCGAATACGACTGGAGTTATTGATTTTTATGAGTTGTTTGAAATGTTCTAATGTTTCAAGTCACAGGGAACATTACAGTTTCACAGTCAAGAAGTTTTAACAAAGAGCACCTTTGTAAGCTGACCAAGAACCTAATTCGCCACATGTGGAGAGGCTAATAGGAACTTTCTTTCTGTTTCCAATTCCAAGAACTATCTGTGTTTCTCGGTTTCCCACCATGGCTGCATTACTGTCCTAGCCGCATATATCTGATGTTTTAGTACACTCGGTAATGCTCTCAAACTCAAAGCCAGTTCCACTGCTTTTTAAAATACTTTCCCTCTAATCAGGGACATATTTAGACTTGGGACACCATGTGGGTGTACTTAATGTTCAGGTAGAAGATAAAACCAGCAGGCTGCGGACCTCGTAGGGTCAGGGTTGAATACTCCTGACCTAATGTATGTTATAGACAGGTGTGTATAATGGGGTCAAAATAGAATACAATATGACATTTCAAGGTGGAATTTTTGTAATATCCTCCTAGTCTCAGTACTTGTAATCATCTACTCAGATGACTCCTCTACTGTTTTCAGAGGAATTGGACAAGGCTATTGAGCCAAGAAGCAGTGTCGTCTGTCCACCTGAAGGACGATTCAGGCGTGTGACTCAGATGCAGACACAAATATAAAATGATAATCGTCTCCGCAACTCTAACTATACTGGAGCACAACTTTAAACATCCATCTCCACTCCAGCCTGCTGATTAAGATGAAGAGCTACTGGGCTCTATTCAATCCGTATAATGGAAGTTCAGTGTTAGAGCTGCGATTGGCTGGTTAATGCTGCCTATGTCAGCTCATTCTGAAATTACCTTGACATTTCTATCGCACAATCTGTAATGCTTCAGTGATTCAGATGAATTAGAGCCCTTAGATGTCTTTATTGGTCAATTGCACACAAGGTCTAATTGAAATTTGACTTCTGCTTTTAAACCAACACTTCCAAAAAACACACCTACATTTTTACCCTTTATTTAACCAGGCAAGTCAGTTAAGAACCAATTCTCATTTCAATGATGGCCGAGGAACAGTGGGTTAACTGCCTTGTTCAGGGGCAGAATGACAGATTTTGTACCTTGTCAGCTCACGGATTTGATCTTGCAACCTTTTGGTTGCTAGTCCACCACTCTAACCACTAGGCTACACTGCTGCCCAAAATACTGCATGGTCGGAACTAGAAGCATTTCGCTACACTCGCATTAACATCTGCTAACCATGTGTAAGTGACCTGTCTAACCACTAGGCTGCCTGTCTAACCACTAGGCTGCCTGTCTAACCACTAGGCTGCCTGTCTAACCACTAGGCTGCCTGTCTAACCACTAAGCTGCCTGTCTAACCACTAAGCTGCCTGTCTAACCACTAAGCTGCCTGTCTAACCACTAGGCTGCCTGTCTAACCACTAGGCTGCCTGTCTAACCACTAGGCTGCCTGCTGGACAAAATGAAACAAAGAGCAACATTCTTTCTAAGCAGCACCCAAGCAGCCTCCAAGCAGCAGCCAAGCAGCCGCTAAGCAGCCGCTAAGCAGGCTCAAAGCAGCTGCCAAGCAGCCTATAAGCAGCCTATAAGCAGCCCCAAGCAGCTTCAAGCAGTCTCCAAGCAGCACCCAAGCAGCACCCAAGCAGCTTCAAGCAGCATCCATCTCCACTCCAGCCTATAGATGTGCACTAAACTAAACAGACAAGCTCACAAACACATCTCTGCTCTGCTGCTTCTTTTCATGGTGGAGGGCCTCTGTAGGATCTTCAGCCACTAGGGGCACCGTGGTGTCGGGAACGTGGTTGTGGTTGCGTTGGAAGCTGCCGTGAAGGCTTTTAGTAGAGTGGTTGCGGTGGAAAAGGCCCTCCTTTTCGTCGTTGGGGTGGCTGGAAGCAGGAGATACAGGAGGCTGTATTACATTAACAGCGTGGGGCTGGGAGAGGGACACAATGCAATCGGATTGGAACTTCATGAAGGTTGTTATACTATATAATGTGTTCCTTCAATAAGTTGGTGAGTGGCTGATAGTTTATACAGACAGAAAGGAAACAGAAAGGGAACAATCCTCCATACATACTGTCCAACAGCTCTTTCAGCATATGGGCTCCACTGGGTTGTAATGGGTGTGTCCCTGTTAACAAAGACACTGCAGTGTGTGTGTGTGTGTGTGTGTGTGTGTGTGTGTGTGTGTGTGTGTGTGTGTGTGTGTGTGTGTGTGTGTGTGTGTGTGAACATGCCCCTCACAACACACAGACAGTTTGATCACACTCCCGCTCCAACCCAAAGGTGACATCACCACCATCATGGGTCTTCATTATCCGTTTGCTCTCGTTACCCGCCTCCCGAGTTGGACACAAAAGCGCAACAAAACAAAGGAACAAGGTGTGACACCACACCGGATTGTACTCAGGCAGCGCCCAGACTGAGTAAGCCATGAGCTAAATTCTACAGCCACCTTGATGTCTTTCTTTCCACATCATCAATTCCTATGTTGAACTGGCTCAGCCAATTAGACAGCTTTTTCCCCATGGAAAGCAGCTGGTAACATGGTGGGAAACGTGGCCGAAAGGTTTCAACTGATGGGGTGTGTGTGACGAGGCCTGGTGGCGTTGATCGCCGTCTGGTATGTGTGTAATGTGTGTGTGTGTGTGTGTGTATGCTGCACATACAGGGAATCTCTCTGAACGGTTGACAGAGGTGCCACCTGGCCCAGTTTGCTCTATGGTTGGTGACAGAATGTCAGGTGACTTGTCACTGACCCTTGGTGTGACATGGCGTACAGGGAGGTTGGCATCATAAGATAGGGACTAGGCAGGTGCTACTTCTGGGATGAAGCCAGAATACCTTGACAATGTATGGACTTAATACAACTGAAACCATATTTGTCCTCAAGCTTTATTATCACAAATAGAAAAAGGACTTTGATTTTCACAAGAGACACTATTGACGCTATTTCCCTATTGTCCCTTCTGACAGACTCTGAAATTAGGTAATTGTAACCTATTCCAATCCAAATGCTCTGTAGCAATAGGTCTAAAAGAACACACTAATACAACACAACGATCGATCTCAGACACCCTAAAAGGCCTAGAGTTATCCATCCGATCATCCAAAAGGCTTACCATTAAAAGAAAAATGGATGATTGCTTGTGAAGCAAACCCCAGGAACACACCACAACAGTAGTCAGAAAACCATGACTGTTGAGTCTCCGTAAAACATCCATGATCCACCACAGAGGAACTGGAGACACCATGTTAAATTAATACTGTTGATGGACAAACATGGTACCATTCAGTCCTCTTCTTCACTGGAGGGCTTGGGGACAGAGCTGGGACCAAGCTGGGCCTAGGGACCAAGCTGGGCCTAGGGACCAAGCTGGGCCTAGGGACCAAGCTGGGCCTAGGGATCAATCTGGGCCTAGGGACCAAGCTGGGCTTAGCAAAAACTGAATCTGAGGTCAGGAGACCGATAGAAGGGAGGGTTCACACATATTGAAAAGGTGTGTGTGCATGTGTATAGTTTGAGATGCATTGATGCCCCATAGGCCTGTGCACAAACGTAAGGCAACTTTTGGGGTTGTACTGAACTGTGGAAAACCCCCACATTGAAGACAACAAAATACACATAGAGAAAGTGTTCCTTTATCCTTCATGCATGTGTTCATCCTGCTCTGCCCTCAGCCTAATTACATTTGACTGCTGATATTCATTAAGCCTTTTTTCTCCATGATACTGTATAATTCCGGTTGAAATCTATCATGTGCCACCAACGCAGCAGCTCTGTTAGGGCAAATGGTAATGAACTCTAGATCAATAGATAGATAAACCAATGGGGGTTGGGAGGTGAGGGTTGGCATCGGGGTGATACTTTTTTGTATTTTCATGTAGTACAGAAATTACTTATATTTGAATGACTTAAAACTCTGCAGAAGCTTATTTCACTGGGGAAGTCACATTGAGATTGACATCTCTTTGTCAAGTGAGATTATTATTATTTTTTTTTTTTTTTACAAATGTTTTATCTGTCTTATGCAAAAATCTCTGCTATCTACTGTTGATCTACCACTTGTAATCCTGGTTTGAGGTCCAACATCACTTACTACAACCCCTGTAGATGTGGCCTCTCAATGGCACTCTATTCCCTAAAATGTCCACTACTGTTGACCAGAACCACAGATCCTATGGGCTTTGGTAAACAGTAGGGCAGGAAAAAAAACTTGTTTTCAGTTTTTTCCCTTTAGTTTATTTAGTAAATATTTTCTTAACTCAATTTCTTCAACTGTATTGTGGGTTAAGGGCTTGTTAGTTAACATTTCACGGTCAGGTCTACTACACCTGTTGTATTCGGCGCATGTGACAAATAAAGTTTGATTTGATTTGAAAAGTAAGACACTACATAGGGAACAGGGTGCCGTTTGGAAAACAGCCCTGGACTTCCTCTCTCTGATTGACATCTGATTAAGATGATACACGTTCTTGACAGCATGTATATTAACGGGTGTGGAATCTTAACGTCCTCTGAGCTAAAGCCTGGGTAGATGACCACTCACTGGTGTTTGAGCAGCAGGGCACGGAGCACGTTGGCCCGGTCCTCCGCTCTGATCTGTTCTGAGATGATCATGGTCTCCACCACCAGGTTGGCAATGCCAGGCAGAGTGGTCTGCTCCAGGTCCAACAGGACCACACCTTAGTGGCATAGAGGGGGGAGACAAGGTTTTATGAATGGGTGTGTATCTGTGTGTGTGTATCTGTGTTAGTGTGTGTGTGTGTGTGTGGGGGGGGGGTATATCTGTGTGTGTGTGTGTATATATATATCTGTGTGTGTGTGTGTGTGTGTGTGTGTGTGTGTGTGTGGGGGGGGCGGTATATCTGTGTGTGTGTGTGTGTGTGTGTGTGTGTGTGTGTGTGTGTGTGTGTGTGTGTGTGTGTGTGTGTGTGTGTGTTACCATGTGTGATGGTCCTGCGAAGCTCCAGCAGGCTGCGGAAGGAGAGTGAAGCCACATGGGGTTTCCCCCAGCGGTCTGTCTCCTCCTCCACGTCCTCCTCAAACTTGATCCAACGAGCCGTCTCCTTCCAGCGCATCTTCTGATTCTTATCCACTATCAGCTCGTTGAGCTCCACAAACACCTACCAAACAGACAACTGGTTATCCATAACTTCACCTACAGGTACCACACAGACAACTGGTTATCCATAACTTCACCTACAGGTACCACACAGACAACTAGTTATCCATGACTTCACCTACAGGTATCACACAGACAACTGGTTATCCATAACTTCACCTACAGGTACCACACAGACAACTGGTTATCCATAACTTCACCTACAGGTATCACACATACAACTAGTTATCCATGACTTCACCTACAGGTATCACACAGACAACTAGTTATCCATAAATTCAAAAACCGGTACCAAACAGACAACTAACAGACAACATAACTTCAGTAGGTCCTATGATTGACTGTCGTCTGGCCCAGGAGTGTGAAGGTGAACGGAAAGGCACTGGAGCAACGAACCACCCTTGCTGTCTCTGCCTGGCCGGTTCCCCTCTCTCCATTGGGATTCTCTGCCTCTAACCCTATGGCTGACTGGTGCTCTTCCATCCTGTCCTTCCATCCCGTCCCTAGGAGGGGGGCGTCACTTGAGTGGGTTGAGTCACTGACGTGATCTTCCTGTCCGGGTTGGCGCCCCCCCCCCCCCTTGTGTTGTGCTGTGGGGGAGATCTTCGTGGGCTATACTCGGCCTTGTCTCAGAATAGTTGGTGGTTGAAGATATCCCTCTAGTGGTGTGGGGGCTGTGCTTTGGCAAAGTGGGTGGGGTTATATCCTTCTTGTTTGGCCCTGTCCGGGGATATCATCGGATGGGGCCACAGTGTCTCCCGACCCCTCCTGTCTCAGCCTCCAGTATTTATGCTGCAATAGTTTGTGTCGGGGGGCTAGGTTTCTTCCTAGGTTCTGGCCTTTTCCAGGGAGTTTTTCCTAGCCACACCTGCATTGCTTGCTGTTTGGTATTTTTTAGGCTGGGTTTCTGTACAGCACATTGTGACATCAGCTGATGTAAGAATGGCTTTATAAATACATTTGATTTAGTTATCAATAACTTCACCTACAGGTACCAAACAGACAACTAGTTATCCATAACTTCACCTACATTCACCTACTTCTCATACAGTCTAAAAATAAATCTCCTAAGCTCATGACTGAGGGCTTAGACCTGTCATGACTGAGGGCTTAGACCTATGTCATGACTCCAACAGGAGATTCTGGCAACACGCGTCCTTACTGTAAAGTCCCCTGGCTTTAGAGCTGCTTAATCTTTAGTAAAAAAAATACTAGGAAGATTGTGTGTTATTAATGATCTTATACATCCAATCAATCAATTTATCAATTAACCAATCAACAACTAGTCTGATGTCTCACCTCATGGGTCTTCTTGTCAGCCACCCTCTTCTTCCTCTTCAGGCTGGACTGGGGCGGAGAGCTTTTGCTGTTCTGAGTGAGCTGGCATCGAGACGACTTCTTCACCAGATGACGCCTCATCCCAGGGTTGTCCTCGAATCGGTGACCTTAAAGCAACACAACAGAAGCTATTGTTAATGACACAGAGGTCAGCTGCAGAAAAGGTCAACTGTGTTCACTCAAAGGCCTATGATAGTACACACTCAGGTTGTCCAACTGATGTATGACACCTTTGACATTTGTTTTAATTTGTCTGCACAACAGAACCGTCTCCATCTTCTTTTTTTTAGCACAATCATTGTGCCAAATGCTTTATACAACCTGTGTGCACTAGGGCCAAAGACTGGCTGAGCACTTTCTCTATGGCGGTGCTATGTCTTGTGACAATAAGAAAAATCAGATTTTAGATGTTCATTAAAAAGTTTCTGTTGGAAATAAAGAGCACATAGAGATATAAGGGGAAGCAGCAGGTACATGAGGTAACTGAGGTTCTGTGCACAGCAAGGGTAACGCACAGGGGTGCTTATTTTGGGTGGTTCTTCATCCACAATAGACCTGTAGAAGCTAAACAATCCTTATTAAATTTTAAAGCTCTTCAGGCCACAAACCATATTTTATTGCATTTTGCGTAAATGGCATTATCTACTCATCAGGAGAGGGACCATAGTGAGCATGTAGGGGGAGAGACCCTGGTGAGGCTATAGGGGGTGGAACAAGGGAGAGGGCCTAGTGAGGCTATAGGGGGAGGAACAAGGAAGAGGGCCTGGTGAGGCTATAGGGGGTGGAACAAGGAAGAGGGCCTGGTGAGGCTATAGGGGGAGGAACAAGAGAGAGGGCCTGGTGAGGCTATAGGGGGTGGAACAAGGAAGAGGGCCTGGTGAGGCTATAGGGGGTGGAACAAGGAAGAGGGCCTAGTGAGGCTATAGGGGGAGGAACAAGAGAGAGGGCCTGGTGAGGCTATAGGGGGTGGAACAAGGAAGAGGGCCTGGTGAGGCTATAGGGGTGGAACAAGGAAGAGGGCCTGGTGAGGCTATAGGGGAGGAACAAGGGAGAGGGCCTGGTGAGGCTATAGGGGGTGGAACAAGGAAGAGGGCCTGGTGAGGCTATAGGGGGAGGAACAAGGAAGAGGGCCTGGTGAGGCTATAGGGGGTGGAACAAGGGAGAGCGCCTGGTGAGGCTATAGGGGGTGGAACAAGGAAGAGGGCTTGGTGAGGCTATAGGGGGTGGAACAAGAGAGAGGGCGAGGCTATAGGGGTGGAACGAGGAAGATGGCCTGGTGAGGCTATAGGGGGTGGAACGAGGGAGAGGGCCTGGTGAGGCTATAGGGGGAGGAACAAGGAAGATGGCCTGGTGAGGCTATAGGGGGAGGAACAAGGAAGATGGCCTGGTGAGGCTATAGGGGGGGGAACAAGGAAGATGGCCTGGTGAGGCTATAGGTAGAGGAACAAGGAAGATGGCCTGGTGAGGCTATAGTGGGAGGAACAAGGAAGAGGGCCCTCTTTTTCCCTTTTGGGGGGAAAAGGCTAGCCAGGTGTGTGAGTGTGTGTGTGTGTATGTGTATGAATCCTCGTGTGTATTCAGATGCTCGACCGTAGGCTGTGTCATCTCCCTGGGGAATGGGGGTGGGAGCTCACTCACTGCTTTGTGTAGATGCTAGGTGCACTGCCAATCAGAGGGCTGGTTTTGCAGACAATCTGGGGAGAAGACCAGACCGACCACCTCTAGGCCTCAGCTGCTTTGTGTTGTGTCCTAGACACACCCACCACAGAGAGGGCCAGAAACAATGTTCCCTTTCTCATCCTCCATCCCTCTGACCCAAAGTTCATCCCTCCATCCTTCCATTCTTCTTTGTGTGGTTCTGTTCAGACAATATATTCCTAATAAAAAAGGCTCTATTCTGACAGGTCTGGGAGTGCTCCCAGGGAGAAGTCGGTATTGACCTGGAAGAGACGCCCTTTGGCTGGACTCGCCCTGAGCTTTGCTAGCTAAGTACAAGTTCTTCTGCTGCTCATAAAATGCATTCGCTTGAAAACAACACAACACACATTCCTTTGACAGATGCCATTTCACAGTACATTTGTCTCACCGGTTAATCATAATAAGAAGCCATTGTTGTGACTTCATAATGGGATAATATATTGTAGCTAATTCAGGGTGTCACCCCAACTGGGACTTGAACACAGGGCCTGCGACTGTCAACCTAATACCTTATCCAAACCTCTCGACAAGGACACTATGTGTTGGCTTGAGGTCGCTACACTACCCACTGCCTTCAGGGGAGCTCCGTATAGCTTTTCAATCCAACACCTTAGTGGCGAAGGCCAAGAAATCCTTGACGAGGCCGATAGCTGGTGGGTTAATGTCGCTACAATATGCATGTCAATATAAATTCAAGTCATCATCATAACTTCTCAATGTATCGCCCGTGTCCTTCAGTAGTTTCTATTGTCCTGTCTGCAGGCTCAATCTGGTCTCTGTGTCCTTCAGTAGTTTCTATTGTCCTGTCTGCAGGCTCAATCTGGTCTCTGTGTCCTTCAGTAGTTTCTATTGTCCTGTCTGCAGGCTCAATCTGGTCTCTGTGTCCTTCAGTAGTTTCTATTGTCCTGTCTGCAGGCTCAATCTGGTCTCTGTGTCCTTCAGTAGTTTCTATTGTCCTGTCTGCAGGCTCAATCTGGTCTCTGTGTCCTTCAGTAGTTTCTATTGTCCTGTCTGCAGGCTCAATCTGGTCTCTGTGTCCTTCAGTAGTTTCTATTGTCCTGTCTGCAGGCTCAATCTGGTCTCTGTGTCCTTCAGAGTCCCTATTGTCCTGTCTGCAGGCTCAATCTGGTCTCTGTGACCTTCAGTAGTTTCTATTATCCTGTCTGCAGGCTCAATCTGGTCTCTGTGTCCTTCAGAGTCCCTATTGTCCTGGCTGCAGGCTCAATCTGGTCTCTGTGTCCTTCAGTAGTTTCTATTGTCCTGTCTGCAGGCTCAATCTGGTCTCTGTGTCCTTCAGAGTCCCTATTGTCCTGTCTGCAGGCTCAATCTGGTCTCTGTGTCCTTCAGTAGTTTCTATTGTCCTGTCTGTAGGCTCAATCTGGTCTCTGTGTCCTTCAGTAGTCCCTATTGTCCTGTCTGCAGGAACAATCTGGTCTCTGTGTCCCTTCTAAACCCTCTATAAAAGCACTTCTCCCGCTCGGTCTTTCCCATACCCTCTTTAAAAGCACTTCTCTCGCTCTGTCCTTCCCATTACCCTCTATAAAAGCACTTCTCTCGCTCGGTCCTTCCCATTACCCTCTATAAAAGCACTTCTCTCGCTCGGTCCTTCCCATACCCTCTATAAAAGCACTTCTCTCGCTCGGTCTTTCCCATACCCTCTATAAAAGCACTTCTCTCGCTCGGTCCTTCCCATTACCCTCTATAAAAGCACTTTTCTCGCTCTGTCCTTCCCATTACCCTCTATAAAAGCACTTCTCTCGCTCGGTCCTTCCCATTACCCTCTATAAAAGCACTTCTCTCGCTCTGTCCTTCCCATTACCCTCTATAAAAGCACTTCTCTCGCTCGGTCCTTCCCATTACCCTCTATAAAAGCACTTCTCTCGCTCGGTCCTTCCCATACCCTCTATAAAAGCACTTCTCTCGCTCGGTCCTTCCCATACCCTCTATAAAAGCACTTCTCTCGCTCTGTCCTTCCCATTACCCTCTATAAAAGCACTTCTCTCGCTCGGTCCTTCCCATTACCCTCTATAAAAGCACTTCTCTCCTTCCCATACCCTCTATAAAAGCTCGGTCCTTCCCATACCCTCTATAAAAGCACTTCTCTCGCTCTGTCCTTCCCATTACCCTCTATAAAAGCACTTCTCTCGCTCGGTCCTTCCCATTACCCTCTATATAAGCACTTCTCTCGCTCTGTCCTTCCCATTACCCTCTATAAAAGCACTTCTCTCGCTCGGTCCTTCCCATACCCTCTTTAAAAGCACTTCTCTCGCTCGGTCCTTCCCATACCCTCTATAAAAGCACTTCCCATACCCTCTATAAAAGCACTTCTCTCGCTCGGTCCTTCCCATACCCTCTATAAAAGCACTTCTCTCGCTCGGTCCTTCCCATACCCTCTATAAAAGCACTTCTCTCGCTCGGTCCTTCCCATACCCTCTATAAAAGCACTTCTCTCGCTCGGTCCTTCCCATACCCTCTATAAAAGCACTTCTCTCGCTCGGTCCTTCCCATACCCTCTATAAAAGCACTTCTCTCGCTCGGTCTTTCCCATACGCTCTATAAAAGCACTTCTCTCGCTCGGTCCTTCCCATACCCTCTATAAAAGCACTTCTCTCGCTCGGTCCTTCCCATACCCTCTATAAAAGCACTTCCCATACCCTCTATAAAAGCACTTCTCTCACTCGGTCCTTCCCATACCCTCTATAAAAGCACTTCTCTCGCTCGGTCCTTCCCATACCCTCTATAAAAGCACTTCTCTCGCTCGGTCCTTCCCATACCCTCTATAAAAGCACTTCTCTCGCTCGGTCCTTCCCATACCCTCTATAAAAACACTTCTCTCGCTCGGTCCTTCCCATACCCTCTATAAAAGCACTTCCCATACCCTCTATAAAAGCACTTCTCTCACTCGGTCCTTCCCATACCCTCTATAAAAGCACTTCTCTCGCTCGGTCCTTCCCATACCCTCTATAAAAGCACTTCTCTCGCTCGGTCCTTCCCATACCCTCTTTAAAAGCACTTCTCTCGCTCTGTCCTTCCCATTACCCTCTATAAAAGCACTTCTCTCGCTCGGTCCTTCCCATACCCTCTATAAAAGCACTTCTCTCGCTCGGCCCTTCCCATACCCTCTTTAAAAGCACTTCTCTCGCTCTGTCCTTCCCATTACCCTCTATAAAAGCACTTCTCTCGCTCGGTCCTTCCCATTACCCTCTATAAAAGCACTTCTCTCGCTCGGTCCTTCCCATTACCCTCTATAAAAGCACTTCTCTCGCTCGGTCATTCCCATACCCTCTATAAAAGCACTTCTCTCGCTCAGTCCTTCCCATTACCCTATATAAAAGCACTTCTCTCGCTCTGTCCTTCCCATTACCCTCTATAAAAGCACTTCTCTCGCTCTGTCCTTCCCATTACCCTCTATAAAAGCACTTCTCTCGCTCGGTCCTTCCCATACCCTCTATAAAAGCACTTCTCTCGCTCGGTCCTTCCCATACCCTCTATAAAAGCACTTCTCTCGCTCGGTCCTTCCCATACCCTCTATAAAAGCACTTCTCTCGCTCGGTCCTTCCCTTACCCTCTATAAAAGCACTTCTCTCGCTCGGTCCTTCCCATACCCTCTATAAAAGCACTTCTCTCGCTCGGTCCTTCCCATACCCTCTATAAAAGCACTTCTCTCGCTCAGTCCTTCCCATTACCCTCTATAAAAGCACTTCTCTCGCTCGGTCCTTCCCATTACCCTCTATAAAAGCACTTCTCTCGCTCAGTCCTTCCCATACCCTCTTTGTTCCACTGAATATGCCCTTGAGAACGCCACTTTTCCCCGTCTGCCCCTTCGATTCTACAATTACCAGTCTGAATGGAACAGCTTTGATTCAGATTAACACAGTAGTGGAAATGGACACCCCACTTCCTTGGCATAGTCTCTCCAACGTAGCACCCCATATAGCTGGTCTCTTCTCCTTAGAAGAGGAAGTCATGTTCATTCATTCTGTATTCTACCACAGGTCTCATGGTAGCCCCTCTATTGCCTTTCATCAACAGTGTAGAAGTATTCCACAAATGCGTATTATGTGGTTTATATGTGTAGTATATCATCAACTCCTGACGACAGAGTGACTTTGTGACTTTTCCAATTGGGTAAATTGAGATATTGATCGATCATCAACTCATCATCATCACCTTCTCCTCTTTAGTATAGTGTTGTGTGTCCCTGTGTGTCACGTGGGAGACCGGGGTTCAATTCTCTGACAGAGAGGAAGGAGTAGCCTGTCCTTATAAACAAGAATTTGTTTGTAACCGACTTGCCTACTTAAATAAATAAAAATCCCTGGGGCTGGTTGTGTCCCTAAGGTAACCTCTATACATACCCTATGGAAGGTGTAACGTATAAACAGTATGGCTCATCTATACAGAGCCATCAACTAGATTATACATCCTCTGTCTCTCTCCCTCTTGCATAATTCAATTCAAAAGGGCTTTATTGGCATGGGAAAAATATGATTACAATGCCAAAGCAAATGGAATAGACAAATAAGAAGGGAAATAAACAGTAAAAAAATGATCAGTAAACATCACAACTCACAAAATGTATTAAATAATATAGACATTTCAAATGTTATATAATTGTGTATGTACAGTGTTGTGACAATGTGCATGTCGTTAAAGTACGAAAGGGACCATAGAGAAGCAGAATGTAGGTTGTATTTACAATGTTGTTTGTGCTCCTCTGGTTGCTCTGTTGTCATGGTAATGGGCCACACATTGTGTTGTTGTGACGGCACACTGCGGTATTTACAATGTTGTTTGTGCTCCTCTGGTTGCTCTGTTGTCATGGTAACAGGCCACACATTGTGCTGTTGTGACGGCACACTGCGGTATTTACAATGTTGTTTGTGCTCCTCTGGTTGCTCTGTTGTCATGGTAACGGGCAACACATTGTGCTGTTGTGACAGCACACTGCGGTATTTACAATGTCGTTTGTGCTCCTCTGGTTGCTCTGTTGTCATGGTAACGGGCCACACATCGTGCTGTTGCGACGGCACACTGCGGTATTTACAATGTTGTTTGTGCTCCTCTGGTTGTTCTGTTGTCATGGTAACGGGCCACGCATCGTGCTGTTGCGACGGCACACTGCGGTATTTACAATGTTGTTTGTGCTCCTCTGGTTGCTCTGTTGTCATGGTAACGGGCCACACATCGTGCTGTTGCGACGGCACACTGCGGTATTTACAATGTTGTTTGTGCTCCTCTGGTTGCTCTGTTGTCATGGTAACGGGCCACACATTGTGCTGTTGCGACGGCACACTGCGGTATTTACAACAGATATGGGAGTTTAGGAATGTTTGATTTGTTTTTTAATTATTTGTGGGTCTGTGTGAACTGTGGGAAATGTGTGTCTCTAATGTGGTCATACATTTGGCAAGAGGTTAAGAAATGTAGCTCAATCCCGGTGTTAACTGTGCCACTAGAGATTCTGGGTTTGAGTCCAGGCTCTGTCGCACCTGGCGGTGACCGGGAGTCCCATGGAGCGGCGCACAATTGGCTCAGCGTCGTCCGGGTTATGGGAGGGTTTGGCTGGCAGGGATGTTCTTGTCCCATCGCGCTCTAGCGACTCCTGTGGTGGGCCGTGTGCAATGCATGCTGACATGGTCGTCAGGTGTACTGTGTTTCCTCCGACACATTGGTGCGGCTGGCTTCCGGGTTATGCAGGCATGGTCTCAAGAAGCAGTTGCCTCTCCCGGGACCGTACGGGAGAGGCAAACTACAAATTGGATACCACGAAATTGGGAGAAAAAATAAAAAATTATAAAAAGAAATGTAGCTCAGTTTCCACCTCATTTTGTGGCAGTGGGCACATAGCCGGTCCACTCTAGAGCCAGGCATTCCTATAGCAGCCTTTCTCAAAAGCAATACTATTCTGACCGAGTCTGTACATAGTCAAGGATTTAATTGGGGTGTTGAGTTTTATGTTCATTTTGATGGTATAGAAGGACCATCTTGCCTTGTTTCTTAGATCGATCACGACCTTGAGAAAGTTACGTGTGGTTTCAATGTTTAGGCTGAGGTAGGTGTAATTATTTGTGTGCTGTAGGGCAACAGTGTCTAGATAGGATATGTATTTGTTGTCTTGGCTACTGGATTTTTTTGGAACAGCATTATTTTTGTGTTACTGAGATTCACTGTCATGGCTCAAGTCTGTGCAGAATCTATGCAGAAGATCTAGATGCTGCTGTAGGCCCTCTTGTTTTGGAACAGTAGCAGCAGATCATCTGCAAACACTAGACACCCGGCCTTTCCAGTAGGGTGAGGCTGGGGGCTGCAGACTGTTCTAGTTAATTAGCCCTTGCCAATTCATTGATATACATGTTGAGGAGGGTGGGGCTCAAGCTGCATCCCTGTTTCATCTCATGGCCCTGAGGAAAGACATATGTGTGTTTATTGCCAATTTTAACTGCACACTTGTTGTTTGAGTACATTGATTTTATAATGTCATATGCTCCCCCCCCAACAACGCTTTCATGAATTTGTATAGCAGACCCTCAAGCCAAATTGTCCTGCCCATCCCCCCTCTCTCTGTCCTGTTTCCCCGCCCCCTCTCTCTCTCTCTCTACCTTTCCTGTCCCCTTCCTTTCCTGTCCCCTTCCTCTCTCTGTCCTGTTTCCCTCTCTGTCCTGTTTCCCCGCCCCTCTCTCTCTTTTCTACCTTTCCTGTCCCCTTCCTCTCTCTGTCCTGTTTCCCCGCCCCTCTCTCTTTCCTGTCCCCTTCTTTCCTACCTTTCCTGTCCCCTTCCTCTCTCTGTCCTGTTTCCCCGCCCCCTCTCTCTCTTATCTACCTTTCCTGTCCCCTTCCTCTCTCTGTCCTGTTTCCCCGCCCCCTCTCTCTCCCTCTACCTTTCCTGTCCCCTTCCTCTCTCTGTCCTGTTTCCCCGCCCCCTCTCTCTCTCTCTTTCTACATTTCCTGTCCCCCTCTCTCTGTCCTTTTTGCCCACCCCCTCTCTCTCTCTCTCTTTCTGTCTCTGTCTCTCTCGCTGAGGAGATCTTAAGGAGCTTGTCCTTCATGTCCATTCTATCCATCGTTGTACAGCAGCGCTACATCAGAGGAAGCTGGTGGGAGGAGCTATATGAGGAAGTGCTCATTGTATGTAATGCATGGATTGGAATTATTGGAACGGAGTCAAACATGTGGTTTCCATATGTTTGATACCTTTACATGAATTACATTCCAGCCATTACAATGAGCCGATCCTCGTATAGCTCCTCCCAACAGCCTCCACTTTGCTACAATGCCATCGTGACCAGCACCTAGCTACCCCTCACAGCACTACTGCAGAATACCAGTGTGTCCCAATCCAATGGTAGTCAGAAAAAGAGCCGTACAGTTTGTCAATGGGATATCTTTCCAGTCCAGTAAGTGGAGAGGCCCCCCAGGGCCAAACGATCAATAGGTTAGCAGAGAATGGCGAGAGGTAGAGAGGGTGCCAATTCACCCATGACCCAGGACTTGAGAGAGCTTTGATTTCCACACCACCATTGCCAGGCCAACCAAGCATTGGCATTAATTAGCTTGTGTTTGTTTCTACATACAAATCAATGAAAACAACTCTGAATTCTCCCCAATCAATTGCCAATGTCAGGGCTTTCCACCAAAAGGGCAGAGTGCTATTCCATCACGTCAGACTCACACTCGTTAGTACGGAAACAGCTAAGTAATATTACTGGAATGTTGGAGTTGCTCTGAAGTACATTAGTGAATGGGAATGATGACGCACGTCTGTAAACAGAGATACAGTGTTTATAGCCAAGGGAAACCGTTAAGTGTACCAATAATACAGGGTTTCCCCAACGTGCTTCTTGGGATCCCAAGGGCTGCACATTATTTTGGCCGAGCACTACACAGCTGATTAAAAAGAATCAACTAATCTTCGAGCTTTGATCATTTGAATCAGCTGTGTAGTGTTGGGGGGGGGGGACAGGGACAGGACTAAAAGTGTAACCCTTGGTGTACCGAGGACAGAGTTTGGGAAATGCTGCAATAATGTGCTTCCAAAAATTCAGTGTATGTCAATGAAAAAAAACAAAACAATCAAGAAAATAGTAGCTAGATATATCAACAGTTACACTTTACATCAGACATGCTTGAATGAGACCCATGCATCTGAGAATAAAACGTTCTCATATTGATAAATAAGAACCTTATCTGGAAACAGTATACCAAACAAAAAAGGTTATCACACACTGAATCCTCATTCGTGATGAAAATCATACAGTCACATTTTATAGAACTCTGCCAGAGTAACTAGCAGCGTAACTAGCAGAGTAACTAGCAGCGTAACTAGCAGCGTAACTAGCAGCGTAACTAGCAGAGTAACTAGCAGCGTAACTAGCAGAGTAACTAGCAGCAACATAATGTATGTATGATTGTCATTTCCTTATACAGTTACCCTAGCCTGAATGAAGATCAACGTAATGCTAATATTCCCATTCTTCCATGGCCACACATTGCTTCCCTGAGGGGGGCTGGTACTTACTGATGGGCCCCAAGGGTCCTGGGTTCTCAGGGGATCCCAGCTGGTCATGGTCGGGCTCCAGGGGGACTGTGTCCTCAGGGGACCCCAGGTGGTCATGGATGGATTCAAGCAGGTCATAATCGTCAAAATTCAACACAAACTCCTCAAAGTCCTCCAAGCCCTCCATGTTGAACTGAGAGGCGCGGTGCACAACCTCTGCTCCCTCGTTGTGCCGGTGGTTCACAGAGGGGCGCTGGTGTGGGGTGCCCAAGGTCCCTGGTGTGTGAATGTTGGTGGTCGTCTTGGTTTTTGGGTGTTTTTCCCCCACCACCACCACCTCTGGACAGGGGGCTGGTGGTCCCTGGTTCTTCTGCCCCATGGGATCTGTCATCTCCTGGGTCTGTGACGGTGTCTGTGGTGCCTCTTCCCCACCCCACTCCGGGTGGGCGCCCTGCTCATCCAGGGTTCTGGCGTTCTCTCACCTGCAGCTCCTCACCGTTTGTTGGTGTTAACTGTTAGCCAAGCCTGAGCCTCACGGAATCAGAGAGAGGTTCTGTGTTTTGATGGGGTTGATATTCGTCAGGAACAGAAGCTCCAGCACAAGCCAAGCTGAAGTAGTGGCTGCTGGTTACCAAAAGGCTATGTCCAATCTGCAGACTACTATAAATAGGTCCTCGTATGAAGTATCTGCTGTCACTGGAAGTCCACTCTAGATAACGGTTTAGGATAAAAAAAATTAAAAAGCTGACAAAAAAGACTACTAAAAGCAGATATTTATCTTCTTAGCGTCCCAATCGAACTCAAAAGTGGAAGAGAAATGTCACACTGCTGCTGTCCTCTCAGTGGTGTAGACAGAGGTAGTAGTGGTTTCTCTAGTAGATTTCGGCTGGGCACGATTCAGCAGCAGACTGGCTCAAGCTGTCATTCCAAAAATAAGTATTGATACAAACTGCAGCACTTGTTTTCAGACCTTCCTCTAATCTATTGGGCTAATTCACCAGTTTCCGTGGTGCCGGCCATCCATTGATCCTGGGATAGATGCTGGGATGAGGCGGGGCATGCGGGTGGGGTGACGCACCCCCGTTTTGGTTTCCATGACACCCTGTCACAGCCAGGGCAGGCAGCAGGAGCACAGTCAAGGCAAAATCAGAGGCTCAAGAAAAAAAAATGGAAGTGAAAGCTCTCTTCTTCTCTCAGAAAACATCCAAACAACTGAAAAATGCATTATACCCTATCACAGACACAGAGACAGAAAAACAGTAGTCATACTGCCTCTGTACAGAATGGAACTCTGGTTAGGAGCAAGAACCTGTCTCCAGCACTGTCTCCATGGAAACGATGATTACTTCTAATGTCCTGTCATCCTGAGTTGAACACTGACCTTTCCTCAAACCTATGTTTACAGTGTGTGTGTGTGCGAATATGTATGTGTGTGTGTGCAAATATGTATGTGTGTGTGCGTTTCACTTGCTTAGAGGCATTCTGAACATAAGCACATGTTGGTTATGCTTCAAAGCAAGCCTGCTCCACAGCATTGTGTCAAGCATGGTCACTGGTAGCCAACATCAGCCATTGGTAGCCCACATCAGCCATGTTACTCACAGTGAATGAACAAGTACACTCTCAGTGGGGCAATGGAACTCACAGTGCCTCGGGCAAACCTCTGTCACCATTTGAAACGGTTGTCATGACTGCTGCAGTTCTAGATTAAACTGCAGTACTATACTGGACGTTTTACTGTGACAAGACTCTGCTGAACAAGTCAATGGTCACGCGGAGAAGTTTAATTTGTTTGGAATAGTAATTAATGAAAGTTATGTCCTGTTAAAAAAATCTATTCTATGGCGTAAGTTAACCATCACGAAACATCAAACCATCAACCAGTACCACATTAAACTATCATCCTGCATGATGAATACACTTCTGTGTGCTGTGACTGAATTACAATATGTACTTATCGAAGTGGAAGAGGTGGAAAATACATGAGCTAATGGATATATGCGGCATAGCCTGAAATCTTTCTGTCCGTCCCCTACATCTGATAGCTGGTCTGTTTCTCGTTCCATTTTAATCTAGTCTGAGCGGCCGGTCAATGATTCCCATGCTGGGTGGATAAAAGCAGGAAGAGCCTGGGGCAGGGTCGCTGTCAAGGAGAATCGACCACTGATCTCGTGTTAATTATTGCCGCAGGATCATGGGATAGACCAGAGAGTGCTGCCCATCTATTTGCCAAAATGGTCCATCCTCTCTCCCTCTCTTTCTCCCAATTACATGACATTCAAAAGGTGTTGATGGCCTGGAGAATGCAATCAAATATATTCTCCCTCTTTCGCTGTCTTTCTCCCTTTCGCTCTCTCAATTCAATTTCAATTCAAAGGGCTTTACTGGCATGGGAACATTTACATTGTCAGAGCAAGTGAAATATGTAATAAATAAAAGTGAAATGAACAATAAAAAATGTACAATAAACATGATACTGATTCAAGTATTTTCTCTCTCTGCTCTGCATCCCTCTCTCTCTCGTCTGTTTCTCTCTCTCTCTCTGATCTGTATGTCTCGCTCTCTCTCTGATCTGTATGTTTCTCTCTCTCTGATCTGTATGTTTCTCTCTCTCTCTCTTGTCTGTTTCTCTCACTCTCTCTGCTCTGCATCCCTCCCTCTCGGGTCTGTTTCTCTCTCTCTCTCTGCTCTGCATCCCTCTCTCTCTCGTCTGTTTCTCTCTCTCTCTCTGATCTGTATGTCTCGCTCTCTCTCTGATCTGTATGTTTCTCTCTCTCTCTGATCTGTATGTTTCTCTCTCTCTCTCTTGTCTGTTTCTCTCACTCTCTCTGCTCTGCATCCCTCTCTCTCTCGTCTGTTTCTCTCTCTCTCTCTGCTCTGCATCCCTCTCTCTCCCTCCCTCTCTGGTCTATTTCTCTCTCTCTCTCTCTGCTCTGCATCCCTCTCTCTCCCTCTCTGGTCTGTGTGTCTCCCTCTCTTGTCTGTTTCTCTCTCTCTCTCTCTCTGATCTGTATGTCTCTCTCTCCCTCTCTGGTCTGTATCTCTCTCTCTGATCTGCTGATCTGTATGTCTCTCTCTCCCTCTCTTGTCTGTTTCTCTCTCTGATCTGTATGTCTCCCTCTCCCTCTCTGGTCCGTTTCTCTCTCTCTCTCTCTGCTCTGCATCCCTCTCTCTCTCTCCGGTCTGTTTCTCTCTCTCTCTCTCTGATCTGTATGTCTCCCTCTCTTGTCTGTTTCTCTCTCTCTGATCTGTATGTCTCTCTCTCCCTCTCTTGTCTGTTTCTCTCTCTGATCTGTATGTCTCCCTCTCTCCCTCTCTGGTATGTTTCTCTCTCTCTCTGCTCTGCATCCATCTCTCTCTTTCCGTCTGTTTCTCTCTCTCTCTCTGATCTGTATGTCTCCCTCTCTCCGGTCTGTTTTTCTCTCTTTCTCACTACTGTCTGTCTATATTAAAGTGCTTTTTTGGCATGGGAAACATACTGTATGTTTACATTGCCAAAGCAAGTGGAATAGACGGAATTGATGGAATTGAACAATCAGAAATTGACCGTGTACATTACACTTACAAAATGTGTAAAATAATATAGACATTTTAAAAATGTTATATTATTGGATATGTACAGTGTTGTAACAATGTGCAAATAGTTGAAGTATGAAAGTGAAGATAATTAAACAGATAAATATAAGTTGTATTTAAAATGGTGTTTGTGCTCCACTGGTAGCCTTTTCCTTTTGGCAACAGGTCACAAATAGTCTTGCTGTGGTGGCACACTTTAGTATTTCACCTAATATATATGGGAGCTTATCAAGAATGGATTTGTTTTCCAATTCTTTGTGGCTCTGTGTAATCTGAGGGAAATACATGTCTCTAATGTGATCATACATTTGTCAGGTTAGAAAGTGCAGCTCATTTTCCACCTCGTTTTGTGGGCAGTGAGCACATAGGCTGTCTTCTCTTTGGGAGCCAGGTCTGCCTATTGCGGCTGTGCTCACGGAGTCTGTACATAGTTAAAGCTTTCCTTTAGTTTGGGTCAGTCAAAGTGGACAGGTATTCTACCACTGGGTACTCTCTGTTAAGGGTCAAATATTCTAGTTTGCAAATGTTTTTGTTAATTACTTGACACATTGGAAGGAATTCTCTTTTTGTTTTCTCATGATTTGGTTGGGGCTAATTGTGTTGCTGTCCTGGTGCTCTGTGGGGTCTGTTTGTGTTTGTGAACAGAGCCATGGCAACTGGATATTTTTTGGAACACCATTATTTTTGACTTACTGAGATTTAGTGTCAGGGCCCAGGTTTGACAGAATCTGTGCAGAAGATCTAGGTGCTGCTATAAGCCCTACTTGGTTGGGGACAAAAGCACTAGATCATCAGCAAACAGTAGACATTTGACTTTACATTCTAGTAGGGTGAGGCCGGGTGCTGCAGACTGTTCTAGTGCCCTTGACAATTTGTTGATATACAGTATGTTGAAGAGGGTGGGGCGGCAGGGTAGCCTAGTGGTTAGAGCATTGGACTAGCAACTGTGAAGGTTGCAAGTTCAAATCCCCAAGCTGACAAGGTAAAAATCCCCAAGCTGACAAGGTACAAATCTATCGTTCTGCCCCTGAACAGGCAGTTAACCCACTGTTCCTAGGCTGTCATTGAAAATAAGAATTTGTTCTTAACTGACTTGCCTAGTTAAATAAAGGTAAAAAGGGTGAGGCTCAAGCTGTACTACACAGCCCTATTTTAACTGCACATTTGTTGTTTGAGTACATGGATTTTATAATGTATGTTTTTCCCCCAAAACCACTTTCCATCAATTTGTATAACAGACTCATGCCAAATTGAGTCAAAAGCTTTTTTTAAATCAACAAAGCATGAGAAGACTTTGTCTTTGTTTTGGCTTGTTTGTTTGTCACTTAGGGTGTGCAGGGTGAATACATGGTCTGTCGTACGGTAATTTGGTAAAAATCCAATTTGACATTTGCTCAGTATATTGTTTTCACTGAGGAAATGTACGAGTCTGTTGTTAATGATAATGCAGAGGATTTTCCCAAGGTTTCTGTTGACGCATATCCCACGGTAGTTATTAGAGTAACATTGGGGTGATCTGTCCTTGGTTCCAAATATTGGGGAAGATGCCAGAGCTGAGGATGATGATGATGAGTTTAAGTATAGCCAATTGGAGTTTGTGGTCTGTATATTTTATCATTTTATTGAGGATATTCAAACATTTTTGGTTTGGAGGGTTGGTATTTTGTCATGTAGTTTTTTTCAATGTAATTGGAGAATCCAGAGGGTTTTGGTAGTCTGTAATAGTTGATTCTAAGATTTGTATTTGATCATGTGTATGTTTTTGCTATTTGTTCTTTGTTCTTTGTTATAGGGACAAAAAGATTGTTTGTTAAGTTTGTTCAAATTTTCCCAGAAGTGGTTAGATTGTATAGAATCTTCAATTACATTGAGATGATTTATTACGTTGTTTAAAAGGGATTGAATTTGTTGTTGCCTAATTGGCTTTTACACTATTTTCCATCCATCTACATTATGCAGTTCCTTTGGCTTTGATGCGACATGACTGAGTATTGCTCTGTTCAAGTAGACTGTGATTTTGCTGTGATCTGATAAGGGTGTCAGTGGGCTGACCGTGAACACTCTGAGAGACTCTGGGTTGAGGTCAGTAATAAAGTGGGGCGGCAGGGTAGCGGTTCTTAACTGACTTGCCTGGTTAAATAAAGGTAAAAAAAAAAAAAGTAGTATACTGCCAAGAGATGAGCTATACGTGTACCAACCGTAGGAGTCCCCTCGAAGCCTGCATTGACTATGTACATACCCAGCGTGCGACAGTGCTGCAGGAGTTGTGAGCCGTTTTGTGTCTAGGGGGGTGGGGGGGCATATGGAGGTGAGAATACTGTTACCTCCAGGCAGGTGTTTGTCACCCTGTGTATTCAGGGTGTCAGGTTCTTGTCCATTTCTGGCATTTAGGTCGCTGTAGACTAGTACATATCCCTGGTCCTGGAAATGATTGATTTCCCCCTCCAGGATGGAGAAACTGTCTTCATTCAAATATGGGGCCTTATTTTCCCCAGACCTACACAAACAGGTCCTAAACAAAACTCTCACCCCCAAACAATGACACTTGCACAGTTTGGCAAACAAGCACAAGCCCCCTGACATTCATCTGTGTGAGGGACACTAAACAACAACAAGCGTATCAACAACCCAGAAGTCAGCCGCACCAATGTGTCGGAGGAAAAACCGTTCGACTGACGACCGCAGTCAGCCAGCCCGCCACAAGGAGTCGCCAGAGCGCTATAAGACGACACTGGGCCAATTGTGTGCTGCCCTGTGGGACTCCCGGTCACGGCCAGTTGTGACATAGCCTGGGATCGAACCCGGGTCTGTAGTAAGACCGCTGCGTCACTCGGGAGGCCACCGCACTGTCATTCACACATAGCAGATGTTCTCAACATTCACACATTCCTTTCGCCGTCTTATTTCTGTCCCTTTTGATTCACATATCCACCCTATCCAATCCCAGTATTAACATATCCACCCTATCAAATCCCAGTATTCACATATCCACCCTATCAAATCCCAGTATTCACATATCCACCCTATCCAATCCCAGTATTCACATATCCACCCTATCAAATCCCAGTATTCACATATCCACCCTATCAAATCCCAGTATTCACATATCCACCCTATCAAATCCCAGTATTCACATATCCACCCTATCAAATCCCAGTATTCACATATCCACCCTATCAAATCCCAGTATTCACATATCCACCCTATCAAATCACAGTATTCACATATCCACCCTATCCAATCCCAGTATTAACATATCCACCCTATCAAATCCCAGTATTCACATATCCACCCTATCCAATCCCAGTATTCACATATCCACCCTATCAAATCCCAGTATTCACATATCCACCCTATCCAATCCCAGTATTCACATATCCACCCTATCCAATCCCAGTATTCACATATCCACCCTATCCAATCCCAGTATTCACATATCCACCCTATCCAATCCCAGTATTCACATATCCACCCTATCAAATCCCAGTATTCACATATCCACCCTATCCAATCCCAGTATTCACATATCCACCCTATCAAATCCCAGTATTCACATATCCACCCTATCAAATCCCAGTATACACATATCCACCATATCAAATCACAGTAGTCACATACCCACCCTATCAAATCACAGTATATCAAATCAAATTTATTTATATAGCCCTTCGTACATCAGCTGATATCTCAAAGTACTGAACAGAAACCCAGCCTAAAACCACAAACAGCAAGCAATGCAGGTGTTAAAGCACATTGGCGAGGAAAAACTCCCTCGAAAGGCCAAAACCTAGGAAGAAACCTGGAGAGGAACGAGGCTATGAGGGGTGGCCAGTCCTCTTCTGGCTGTGCCGGGTGGAGATTATAGTATACACATATCCACCCTATCAAATCCCAGTATTCACATATCCACCCTATCAAATCACAGTATTCACATATCCACCCTATCAAATCACAGTATTCACATACCCACCCTATCAAATCACAGTATTCACATATCCACCCTATCAAATCACAGTATTCACATATCCACCCTATCAAATCACAGTATATCCTAGTACTAAAACATAGCAACACCATGTAACACCATGTATTACACTCTCACATAAGGACATATACATCGGACAGATATGTCCTATATTGTTACGTCAATAAACTAGCAGATTTTCCCTCCACTTGTTATACGTTCAAGAATATGAACTATGGTAATACAGTACAGTATCATTTAACATATTGCCACACTGGCATTATTGCAGTACATCAATCCTGGGGTGTAAGTGATTTATATTTGATATTTTATCCCAGTACTCAGACCTGCTTCAAACTGTCACCGTCAAACTGTCCCACAGCAGAACAGCTGGGAAGGCAACTGAAGCATTGCATCCAATTGGAGCAACCTGCCTATGTCAGCGGTAAAGGATGATGACTGGGTCTGTCCATCAAGAGGCACCAAGTGAGGAACCCGAGAGTTTGGTTAAAATATATTTACCAAGTAACTAAGTCTCAAGGTGTGCATTTTTTATTTAAACCTGCAACCAACGTTACTTAGTATTAAATTACACTACCTTTACCCTCTACTTTCATGAGAAATAGTATGCCCTTGTTCAGGAAAAAGGGCCTACACCAGGCAGGGGTCAACCCTCCTCCAGCAGCTGGGTATGCAGGCTTTTGCTCCAGCCCTACATAAATACACCCGATTCAACTAAAGTCCCGATAGTAGAATCAGGTGTGGTAGATTAGGGCCGCAGGAGGGTTGCTCAACAGCAGGAGGGTGGGCTAGAGGGGTTGATTTGGGAACGGTCCGTTCTCTCTGGTGTGTATGTGTGTGTCTTACTCTTCATGTCGTCCAGATCGGCGCTAGCCAACATCTGAGCCTCAGCCTCGTCGGTGGGCACCTTCCGGTACACGGCTGTTTCCACGGCTGTCATGCTGCCGATACAGACGCGCTCCCGCATGTCGTAACTGGTCCGCGGTGCAGGGTGGAGAGGATTCCTCCTGAACCAGCCACGGGTGTTCATGCTTGGGGGGTCCGCAGAGGTGGGGCACCAGGGGAGGGGAACACAGGGGGGAATCACGGACAGTGCAGAGGGAATACTTGAGTACGTGTGAAAACCCAGAGGTGATTATATTGTATTTGATTCTTTAAACGTTTGCTTTTGAAGTATGTCAGGTAACTAACTATCTGTTATCTATTGTGTCAACTATCAACTACCAGTTTCATCTCAATTTCTTCATTTTCATTCAAATACTCAACCATGGACATGCTTCCTGACAGTTGTGGCTGCTTTGTGTGATGTATTGTTGTCTCTACCTTCTTGCCCTTTGTGCTGTTGTCTTTGCCCAATAATGTTTGTACCCTGTTTTGTGCTGCTACCATGTTGTGTTGCTACCATGCTGTGTTGTCATGTGTTACCGCCATGCTCTGTTGTTGTCTTAGGTCTCTCTGTATGTAGTGTTGAGTTGTCTCTCTTGTCATGATGTGTGTTTTGTCCTATATTTATATTTGATTTATTTTTAATCCCAGCCCCCGTCCCCGCAGGAGCCCTTTTTCCAGGCATTCATTGTAAATAAGAATTTGTTATTTACTGACTTGCCTACTTCAATAAAGGTTAAATAAAATAAATAAATACAAATCATGAAGGACCATCAGCCATAAACCAGTTCAGAATTTGATTTTTTTTGTCCCAGTGTTAGAACTCCAGAATCTACTAAATCCTTCTTTAAAATTTACATGGTATCAAACGTCGACCCAGTCTATACGAACAAACATCTTGACTGGCACACACAGTATGAATCATCTTGGAGGGGTCAGATTGTTGGGTGTAGTGTGGTCCATCATGCAACAGAGGGCACCAGAACACAGCACTGCAACACTGGCTTCCTCACCCAGTGAATCATTGGCTGCTTTAACTCAGGCAACAACATCCTAACATTACATGACATTGTGACTACGTTCCTTTTTTGCTGCTGCAATAATAATAAATGAGTGAGATTAACCGCCCTGCAGAGAGGGAAACAAGTACCTGGGTTGTATTCATTAGGCTACAAGAGGAAGAAAACAGAATGAAATGGAGGGACTACCTGGAGTTGTCCAATAACAAATGTACAATTTCTGTTTCCGTTGCAAGATATTTTTCTATGTTGAGCCCTAATGAATATGACCCTCGACTCCACACAGTCTCTGATGTCCCAGGATGAATGCATATATTATTCAATCCATTACCAAATAATTCATAGCTCTGTGTTGATGAGTCAGATAGGTTTACTCATAAAGATCCTATCTAGGACACGAGACATGATGGTGACAGGCACAAAGTTTCCTTTTAAGCCATATAAATGTTTTGATTGTTTTTAGATGTTCACTTAAAAACAGATAAATCTGCCAGAAGAATCGGGAGAAATGAGCACTGAATTTTTGAAGTTTTTAAATGAAGAGCATTGTAGAAAGAGCTGGGCTCCTTGTTTGATGAGCACTTTAAATATCTTCCTCTGTCATACAAAATAAATATTGTAGGCACTGTACTATTTTTAGTGCACTCTAGTTCTGTGTTTTCTTAGTTCACAATTCATGAAGCATATCATCCTTCTAGTTACATCCCAGTATCACCTTGTGTCTTACGGCAAGCTTTGCTAACAAAATAAGTGATGGTTGCTGGTTGTTGCATATTGAAGTGATCCATACAATTGGCTGATTTGAAAAAACATTGTTTCACCACACAGCCAAGTTCCTGTGCCTCATCTCCTGCTAGCTACCGTGACATTGCTTTATGCATCCAAACATCTGATTCTGGGCACACCTGTTGGTGGGCTCTTCATCACCCTCCTCATCCTCTGGTTGCTCCCGAATGTCCTGTTGCGCCTCTTCCAACTCCCCCTCCACCACCTCTGCCGTGGCCAGTGTGGCCTTCTCCAGCGGCGGATGTTGTTGTTCGCTCTCCATGTGGAAGGAAGTTAGCGGGACGGTCGGCTCCAAATTCTCCTCACTCCCCAGGCTAAACTAAGAGGAGAGGGAGTTGGTTACATTGGTCTTAGCATCTCTCCCATAGAGTGGCGCACAATTGGCCCAGCGTTGTCCGGGATAGGGTTTGGCCGGGCTAGCCGTCATTGTACTTGCTCTTAACTGACTTGCCTACTTAAATGAAGGTTAAATAAAAAATAGATGTACAGTGTTTTCAACAATGTGCAAATAGTTGTAGTACGAATAGTAAGGGAAGATAAGCAAACTCTCTCTCTGTCTCCATGGCACCTGTTAGTACTAGTCTAACAGATCTTCATCTTTCTTGGGTCAGCTACTGCCTGCTCTTTGTCAAAGGTCTCAAATTACACAGGAGACCAGAATTCTCTGCCTCCTTCACACAAAACATGTCATGTGTGATAGACATTTCTCTCTGGAGTGTCTTTGAAATGAATATATAACAAATTAATAAACTAAACTTCTACTTGCAACATTCCAAACATTGTATTGGATTCTATAAACAATAAATGATCAATAACAAAAAGAGGTATTCTGATAAGCTGTCAGACATGATCACACATTTCTCTGTTATGTTACCTGCTGTTGGTCGTCGGGCTGCTCGGTGGGCGTGGCTGCCAGGTCCCTCCCCTCTGTCTCAGACTCCTCCTCCTCGTCTACCTCATGGATGGTGGGTGTGACCTCTGAGGGCGCCATGGAGGTCTTTTTGTTCTTGCGCTTCTTCTTGCGCCGGCGTTTGCGGTCCATGCTGAGCACCCGCTTGCGTAGGCGCTGGGGTGGGGGTAGATGGGTGGACAGCGGGTGGTGGGTGTGGTGAAAGGTGTGCCGGTGATCTGTGAAAGGAATGGTAGGCGTTTAAGTTAAAATACCGTCCTCGCCTGCCGATATAATGAATGCAAGACTTGTCATAAGTAGTTTTTGAACTATCTGACAGTAAAAGAAAACTCATACAGATCCTGACAAAATCCTAGACATTTTAAAGCAATTGAATTGTTGATGAACAGACAGAAATGCCCCTGATATTACAAAGGCTCATATGCTTATAACAAGTTATGAAGAATTATACTGGCAGGCTTAAATTAAAGGCCCAGTGTCAGTCAAAAACGTGATTTCCCTGTATTTTATATACAATGAACAAAAATATCAATGCAACATGTAAAGTGTTTTATGAGCTGAAATAAAAGATCCCAAGATTTTACATACTCACAAAAAACAGATTTCAACATTTTGAGCACAAATTTGTTGACATCCCTGTTAGTGAGCATTTCTCCTTTGCCAAGATAATCCATCCACCTGACAGGTGCGTCAAAAATGCCTCCAACGTCATTTTAACACTCTCGCATTCGGAATTTTGGATGAAAAGCATGTCCAAATTAACCGGCCTACTACTCGGGCCAGAACATATGATATGCATATAACTGGTAGATTTGGATAGGAAACACTCTAACGTTTCCAAAACTGTTAAAATAGTGTCTGTGAGTATAACAGAACTGATTTGGCAGGCGAAAACCTGAGAAAAATCCATTCAGGAAGTATTTTTTTGTTTGTTGTAGTTTTCTATTCAATGCCATTACAGTATCCATTGACTTAGGACTCAATTTGCAGTTCCTTTGCCTTCCACTAGATGTCAACAGTCTTTAGAAATGGTTTCAGGCTTGTATTCTTATAAATGAGGGAGTAAGACCAGTCTGAATGAGTGGACCCTACCGTGTCGCAGAGCTTTTTCATGCGCAATCCCGAGAGAGTGCATTTCTTGTTTACCTTTTATATTGACAACGTTATTGTCCGGTTTGAATATTATCTATCATTTAGGCTAAAAACAACCTGAAGATTGAATATAACTTGTTATGGCTGCAATCCCAATACATTGATCGATATGACAACTACCAGTGAAAATAGAGGGCACCAAATTCAAACCACAGAAATCTCATAATTACAATTTCTAAAACATGCATGTGTCTTATATCATTTTAAAGCTATTCTCGTTGTTAATCCCACCAAAGTGTCCGATTTCAAATAGGCTTTTCAGCGAAAGCACTACAAATGTTAGGTCTCCACCATCCACAATAAGCACAGCCATTTTCCAGCAAAATATAGCATTCACAAAAAGCATAAATAAAGACCAAATTAATTACTAACCTTGAATGATCTTCATCAGATGACACTCATATGACTTCATGTTACACAACACATGCATGTTTTGTTTGATAAAGTTCATATTTACATTTTAAAAAATCGGAGTTTACATTGGCGCGTTAGATTCACTAGTTCCAAAAACATCAATTGACATCAAGTGATTTTACATAGCCACATCGTTTCAACAGAAATACTCATCATAAATGTAGATGATAATACAAGTTATACACATGGAATTATATATATACACCTCTCCTTAATGCAACCGCTGGGTCAGATTTCAAAAAAGGTTTACGGAAAAAGCAAGCCATGCAATAATCTGAGACGGCGCTCAGAACAGTAGCCAAATTAGCCTCCATGTTGGAGTCAACAGAAACCAGAAAATACATGATAAATGTTTCCTTACCTTTGATGAACTTCATCAGAATGCAGTCCTAGAAATCCAAGGTCCACAATAAATGCTTGATTTGTTCGAAAATGTCCGTTATTTATGTCCAATTAGCTACTTTGGTTAGCGCGTTTGGTAAACAATTCCAAAGTCTCAAAGTGCATCCACTATAACGTGACGAAATGTCCAAAAGTTCCGTAATAGTCAGTAGAAATATGTCGAACGATGTACTCAATCTTTAGAATGTTGTTTACATATATCTTGAATAACGTACAAACCGTAGAATTAGAATTACTTCAGATGAGCGGTGGAACGCAAGTCCTTCCCCTGTGAACGCGTCTGGTGAAAGCATGGTCCACTCATGGCTGTGGTGACTATTTCCAGTGTCAATCGACACCCCTTCCCAGAGTCATCAGACAAAGTTCTATTGACTGCTGACATCTAGTGGAAGGCGTAGGAAGTGAAAACTCATCCATATCTCGCTGTAATTTCAATGAGACCTTGGTTGAAAATCTGCCACCTCCAGAAAAAAAACAGGAAGTGGAATTTCTCAGGTTTTTGCCTGCTATATGAGTTCTGTTATACTCACAGACATAATTCAAACAGTTTTATAAACTTCAGAATGTGTTCTATCCAATACTACTATAATAATATGCAAATATTAGCAACTATGACTGAGTAGCAGGCCGTTTGATATGGGCACATTTCATCCAAGCTACTCAATACTGCCCCTGCAGCCATAAGAAGATAAACATCGTTTGACATGTTTCTATGAACTTTATGGATACAATTTAGATTTTTTTGTCTGCCTGCTTTGACTGCGTTTGAGCCTGTGGATTACTGAAGAGAACGCGCAAACAAAACAGAGGTTTTTGGATATAACGAGATTTTATCGAACAAAAGGAACATTTATTGAGTAAATGAATGTCTTCTGAGTGCCACCATATGAAGATCATCAAAGGTAAGGGATTCATTTTATCTCTATTTCTGAGTTTTGTAACGCTTATACTTGGCTGATTACTGTTTGTAATAATTTGTCAACTGGGCTATGTTCTGGACTAGGTATGTTCTCGCCGAAAAGCAATTTATAAATATGACACCGTGGTTGGATTAAGAAGTTAATCTTTAAACCTCTGTAAAATATGTTTTGTTTTCTGAATTTTTATAATGAGCATTTCTGTATTTGAATTTGGCGCTCTGCAATCTCGCTAGCGTCCCATATACCCTTGAGAGTTTAAAGAATTTGGCAGTATATCCAACCGGCCTCAGAATCGCAGATCATGTGTATGGCGTCGTGTTGGCGAGCGGCTTGTTGATGTCAACGATGTGAACAGAGTGCCCCATGGTGGCGGTCAGGTTATGTTATAGGCAGGCATAAGCTATGGACAATGGACACAATTGTATTTTATCAATGGCAATTTGAATGCACATAGATACCATGACGAGATCCTGAGGCCCGTTGTCATGACATTCATCTGCCGCCATCACCTCATGTTTCAGCATGATAACTCACGGCCCCATGTCGCAACAGCCTGATCGACTCTATGCGAAGGAGATGTGTCGCACTGCATGAGGCAAATGGTGGTCACACCAGGTACTGACTGGTCTTCTTATCCACACCCCTGTAACGTGTAAGCAAGTACAGGGAGTGTATTTAAGAAATAAATTAACATAGGCCAAAACATGAAACATGAGTAGCATACAGACATGGAACACAAAACAGAGTCAATAAGGTCTTTGGAAAGAGCCAAAGGGAGTGACAGTTACAGGGAAGGCAATCAGGAATGTACAGGTGAGTCTGATGAGGGGTGGTGCGCGTAACGATGGTGACAGGTGTGCGTTAAAGTAAGCAGACTGGCGACCTCGAGCGCCGGAAAGGGAATATGTGACAGCCACTACCTTTTTTTAAGGGATCTATGACCAACAGATGCATATCTGTATTCCCAGTCATGTGAAATCCATAGATTAGGGCTGTTGGATTCCAGTCTGAAATATACTAATTCATGTTACCATACTAGAACTTATTGATTACTTTACATGTCCAAGGAATGTATGTGTTGGAGTCAGTGGAGTGTGGATAATAACTAGGTCTATGAAAAGTTACTGAGTGAGAAAGGGGGAGGTAGAATGTTTACATTCTGTTAAAAAATGTTAACGTTAAATCTCATGGCTCCTATGGAGGTCTGGTTTCAGTCACTGATAAGGTAGGACAGTCGTGGATTTGGGAGGAGCAAGGAATTCGGCCGAGGTCAGGTCAGATGAAGCGAGAAGGAACAGTCCTATCCCACACACATATATTTCCACACCCATGAGGTTCTAGCAGGAGGCAGGGCCAAGACTACACAAGGACCTAGTTAATTTATTTAAATTGACTGATTTCCTTATATGAACTGTAACTCAGTAAAATCTTTGAAATTGTTGCATGTTGTGTTTATAATTTCTGCTCAGTGTATATTTCCACACTATGAGGTTGGATTAATATGATGAAATTGTGAAAATTATGATAATGCCCTTTCAGTGTAACAGCTGTTCGAAAAGACCGCCTGAAATGTCAGCCTGTTTTGGTGGGATGGAGTTTTGTTGTCAGTAGGCAGTACATTAGTTAATAAACCAATAAGAAAGAGAATTCCAAACCTCTCTGGCGATAACAGTTAGTTTCCTGTTTCCCCCTTCCCACTCAGAACACCACCAGACAGTCCTAGTAAAATTCTTGCTTGAGAAATTGCTCTTTGTTAAGAAGCTATGTCTTTCTTTTTGACCATTTTAATTGAAAACAATCAAAGATACTTAAACGCTACCCAGAAATGGTTTGATATGGAGATAAAAACGTCCTTTAAGTGATACCAAAATGTAATTTAAGCCAAAACACATTCCTGTTGGCAAAAATATATATTCCAAAAAATATGGAGAACACCCCCAAAAAACTGGGTAAGCAGTAGTGTTGCACGAAACTTTGGTACTTTGTCGATAAAAAAAAAAAATCATAAAACGGTACTAGAATTTTTGTTATGTTCAAATGTTGTCTCACGTGATCAAGAGGATTAAGTCTGTCTCAGAGCGCAATCCATTTAACCCGTCAAGAGCAAAGAGCTCCACTACCTCATTCATCGCTAGAGCAGTCTGGGCTGCATTATCTCTCCGGGCTGCATTAGCTCTCCACTCATTCTGCACAGAAGTTAACATACTTAAATAATGCAACACAGCATGTGGAACCTGTTAATTGCTGTTCTCAAAACAATGTTCCTACAGGCTAGAACACTTTACAATGCAAGAAGATACCGGTAACTTCTAGCTTTATAGGCAAACTTTCCTTGCTAGCTAATAGCTGAATTTCCTACAGCTGAAGTCACTTTTTCATGTCCCTCGCCTATCATCTGGTTTCCACTAGATTCCACAGCCACAAAGTCAGATTCCACAGCCACTTTCTGCCTAGAAAATTAAGTCACTACTTTCTTAAAGAGACAGCGCACACATTTATAAAAGAAGCGATTGCTTCTTCTATGCAAATGTTGTTTATCACCTCAATAAAATAATAAGTTCTAATAGCAGTTGGCGATAAAATAAGTCCTACATTAAAGGGAACATTTGTCATCTGTAGCCCCATGCTATCAGCTAAAACATGCTGAATAACTCAATGCATACACACTCATACTGAATAATATGCATGCACAAACTCCTATTGAATGAGATGCATGCACAAACTCCTATTGAATGAGATGCATGCACAAACTCCTATTGAATGAGATGCATGCACAAACTCCTATTGAATGAGATGCATGCACACACTCCTATTGAATGAGATGCATGCACACACTCCTATTGAATGAGATGCATGCACACACTCCTATTGAATGAGATGCATGCACACACTCCTATTGAATGAGATGCATGCACACACTCCTATTGAATGAGATGCATGCACAAACTCCTATTGAATGAGATGCATGCACACACTCCTATTGAATGAGATGCATGCACAAACTCCTATTGAATGAGATGCATGCACACACTCCTATTGAATGAGATGCATGCACACACTCCTATTGAATGAGATGCATGCACACACTCCTATTGAATGAGATGCATGCACAAACTCCTATTGAATGAGATGCATGCACAAACTCCTATTGAATGAGATGCATGCACAAACTCCTATTGAATGAGATGCATGCACACACTCCTATTGAATGAGATGCATGCACACACTCCTATTGATGCATCCTATTGAATGAGATGCATGCATGAGATGCATGCACAAACTCCTATGCATGCACACACTCCTATTGAATGAGATGCATGCACAAACTCCTATTGAATGAGATGCATGCACACACTCCTATTGAATGAGATGCATGCACAAACTCCTATTGAATAATATGCATGCACAAACTCCTATTGAATGAGATGCATGCACACACTCCTATTGAATAATATGCATGCACAAACTCCTATTGAATGAGATGCATGCACACACTCCTATTGAATAATATGCATGCACAAACTCCTATTGAATAATATGCATTAACCTGTATTGTGAATAGACCTAGTCTACATCTTGATTTACTCAGTTTATCAATAGAGATTTACCATTCAAATAAACGATTACCATTATGCTATGTAGTTAGATGGGTGAAAACCAAGTCAAATTGATTGGATGATTGTACAATTGATCAAATTAATGCATACATGGCTGTCTCAAC
>NC_068454.1:9612578-9662578 GCF_023373465.1 Oncorhynchus keta
AGCTCAATACAACCAGCCACGATTCACGATTCTTAGAAATGATTTAGGAATCCTTGTAAGTATTAGCTAGGTAGCCACTTATTGTTCGCCTATTGAAATTTAACTTCAGTACAAGAAAATAAATAGCTAGCCAGCTACTTAGCCTTGTTGTCCAAAGCTGAGGTTATAAGCAGCCAGCTAGCTTCTTCTGGCTAGTTAGGCTCGACTGGACCGGTCTATGTGTTAGGCTTGCCACAATAAGGATTAGGCACAATAGTGGAATTTGCGGTTTGCCTTCAAAATAAAAGTACCTCTTTGAAAGTGATGCAGAAGGTTACAATTGGTGGAATCATGCCATATTTAGACTAGATCATGTTAAACAAGGTTGGAATGTGAAGCAATGACTGAAGAGTTTACGCAAATATTGGCATTGTAGCTCTTATCGCAGGACTGTGACTGTGTGAAATCACCTCCCCAGTCAACCTATTGTGTGTATTGACATTCATATTGCACTGTACAGCTTTACCTAAGGATTGGGGATCAATGAAATGGGGTAACAGTCTACCCAATATATTTTTTCCCAACGTCCTCCTCAGATTTATCAGATTCCAAAACATCCACACAGTATTGTTTTTCCTCTGGAATAGTGTTGAATACACATTGGTTGACAATAAATGTGGCTCAATCCACAGTAGTTTCAGAGTCCTGCAAAAAGAGCTACGATGTTAATGTTGTCTGTGTGTCACTGAGTAGACTGATACCCCATGTCGTTGATTCACAATCCATAGGTAAGGCTGTACAGTGAAATAAGTATGCCCCCAGTGCAATTCTAAAGTATAATACATCCAGTGTGGTTTCAACAGATATTTGTCAAATTAACAAAATTCCAACCTCGTTTAGCATGATGTATTCAGCTAAGGCATAATTCTACTATTTGTATTCATTTGCATCACTGTCAATGACATACTTTTATTTTGAAGGCAAACAGCAAATTCCACTACTGTGGCTAATCTTTATTAAATAAACTTTCCATTTGACATGTCAAATAACAAACAGTTATATTAAATCAAATAAAATTGTATTGGTCACATACACATGGTAAGCAGATGTTAATGCGAGTGTAGCGAAATGCATGTGCTTCTAGTTCCGACAATGCAGTAATATCTAACAAGTAATCCAACAATTCCCCAACAACTACCTAATACACACAAATCTAAAGGGGTGAATGAGAATATGTACATGTAAGTATATGGATGAGTGATGGCCAAGCAGCATAGGCAAGGTGCTGTAGATGGTATAAAATACAGTATATGCACATGATATGAGTAATGTAAGATATGTAAACATTATTAAAGTGGCACTATTTAAAGTGACATTGTTTAAAGTGACTAGTGATCCATTTATTACAGTATCCAGTGATTTGGTCTCAATACAGTATATACAGTGGCTTGCGAAATGATTCATCCCCTTGGCATTTTTGCCTTACAACCTGGAATTAAAATAGATTTTTGGGGGGTTTGTGTCATTTGATTTACACAACATGCTGAGAGGAATTACGATGTGGGGAACAGAACTCCTCGCAATCAGGGCGGCCCTCGAGGAGAGGTGCCACTGGTTGGAGGGCGCACAACATCCCTTTCTCATCCTAACAGATCATCTTAATCTGGAATATAGAGGTGACAAGAGGTTAAACTCCAGACAAGCCCGCGGGCTCTCTTCTTCACACGCTTCCATTTTCATGTTACTTACATCCCCGGAAAGAAAAACATAAAAGCTGATGCTCTCTAGTGCCAGTTTGATCTTCCTACCATTACCATTAACTCAGACACTACACCCATTCTTGCTTCCTCTTGCATTATGGGACCGGCACAGTGGGAGGTTCACTCTGCCATACAAGAAGCCCTAACCTCAGAACTGGCTCCTCCTGAGACACCATCTGGTAAGAGCTTCTGTATTTATTTTCATAGTCAACATTGTGTTCTGTTTCTTTATGTTCTTCAATGTAGCCCTGTCTTTCACTTTTGTTCATTGATTTCACCTGTGTTAGTTACTCACCTGGTCTCATCAGCTCCTTATTTAGTTCAGTTCATTCTGTTTCACCTTTGTGAGGTATTGTTCATTTTGACTCTACCAAGCCTTTTTCTAGCTCGTTTGTGAGAACCAATTATAGCCTTCAGTCCTAGTTTTGATTCACTTGCCTACCTGTGTATGACCATTGCCTGCCTGTGACCACGATTCCTGCATTCTGCGAAGGCAAAATAAACACCTGCCTTGCTCTGCATGTGAATCTACACCTTTTTCGCCCTGAGTATTCTTTACTCAGGGAGAAAGGATACGCAACGGCGTATCCTAAGCAACCACTGAGGGAAGGCCAGTAGCGCAGTTTCATGCCAAGACATGTGAGGTGAACAATAACATTTGTGACCACTCACTGAAGAATGGCACCAAAGGAGATGAATCAGAAGGGAATGATTTACTTCAGACGCCCGACAAGGCCCTCATCCCCGTCATTCGCAGAAAGAAGAGACGGAGGTATCAAGGACAAAGTTCTGGGTGCCTTGTAAGTAGGGTTGCAAAGTGTAATTCTCCTGAGATTTTCCATAGGAAGTTAAGCCCTGGAATTTTGTGAATTTTGCTTGAATTCATCAACAAAATGTTTGCTTATAACAGTGAACCTTTGTTATGGGATACACATGAGGCAATTCTAGGTCTTGTGGCATATTTTGGTTAAACTATCCCCAATTCAATGGAATTGCAACCCTCTGCATGCACAGTACATTCTTCCATCACATGTACAGCTGATTCTCAAGATCTTGCACACTAATGAGATGCTATTGAGCCCACACTATTACACTGTCTGAGCCAAGGACCACATGCTTTCTGGTACGTCTTGATTACAATACTGGGTGAGGTGAATATATTTCATATGACATACATTATTTTATGTTAACTAGTAAATAGTAGCCTACAGCAAACTGTGTTTTAAATCATTTCTAACTTGTTAACCTCTCTAGGATAGGGGGCAGCATTCGGAATTTTGGATGAAAAGCATGCCCAAATTAAACGGCCCAGAAGATATGATATGCATATAACTGGTAGATTTGGATAGAGAACACTCTAAAGTTTCCAAAACTGTTAATAATAGTGTCTGTGAACAGAACTGATTTAGCAGGTGAAAACCTGAGAAAAATCCATTCAGGAAGTAGTTTTTTGGGGGGGGTTTGTAGTTCTATTCAATGCCATTACAGTATCCATTGACTTAGGACTCCATTTGCAGTTCCTTTGCCTTCCACTAGAAGTCAACAGTCTTTAGAAATCGTTTCAGGCTTTTATTCTTATAAATGAGGGAGTAAGACCAGTCTGAACGAGTGGACCCTAACGTGACGCTGAGTTTTTTCAGGCGCATGTGCATTACTCGTTTACCTTTTATATTGACTACGTTATTGTCCGGTTGAAATATTAGAGATCATTTAGGCTAAAACAAAACACCTGAGGATTGAATATAAACATCGTTTGACATGTTTCTATGAACTTTACGGATACAATTTAGATTTTTTTTATCTGATTGTTTTGACTGAGTTCGACCCTGTGGATTACTGAAGAAAACACGCTAACAAAACTGAGGTTTTTGGATATAAAAGAGACTTCATCGAACAAAATTTTTTTTTTTTTTAGTAAATGAATGTCTTCTGATTGCCACTATATGAAGATCATCAAAGGTAAGGGATTCATTTTATCTCTATTTCTGAGATTTGTAACGCTTCTGCTTGGCTGAGTACTGTTTGTAATAATTTGTCAACTGGACTATATTCTGGGCTAGGTATGTTCTGGGCTAGGTATGCTTTCGCCGAAAAGCATTTTATAAATATGACACTGGTTGGTTTAACAAGAAGTTAATCTTTAAAACCTATGTAAAATATGTTTTGTTTTCTGAATTTTTTATAATCAGCATTTCTGTAATTGAAACTAAACAAATTAAACTTTTTTTGTTATTGACTAAACAAATACTTATTTTCTCCCATAATTTGCAAATAAAATCATTAAAAATCCTACAATGTGATTTTCTGGATTTTTTTCTCCTCATTTTGTCTGTCATAGTTGAAGTGTACCTATGATGAAAATTACAGGCCTCTCATCTTTGTAAGTGGGAAAACTGGCACAATTGGTGGCTGACTAAATATAATTTTGCCCCACTGTATTAGTGTCACACCTTGACCTGAGTATTCTTTGTTTTCTTTATATATTTTGGTTAGGTCAGGGTGTCACATGGGTGAAGTGTTTTTTTTACTGTCTAGGGTTTTTTGTAGGTTTATGGGGTTGTTTACCATCTAGGTGTTTATGTATGTCTGTGGTTGCCTAGATTGGTTCTCAATTAGAGGCAGCTGTTCATTGTTGTCTCTGATTGGGAACCATATTTAGGCAGCCATCTTCTCTGGGTATTTCGTGGGTTATTGTCAAATCAAATCAAATTTATTTATATAGCCCTTCGTACATCAGCTGATATCTCAAAGTGCTGTACAGGAACCCAGCCTAAAACCCCAAACAGCAAGCAATGCAGGTGTAGAAGCACCTGTCTATGTCTAGTTGTCTGTGTCTGCACTGTTTATATATAGCGTCACGTTTTGTAAGTTTGTTTTAATGTTCTTCATTAAATATAGAACATGTATTCATATCACGCTGTGCCTTGGTCTCCTCCATTCGATGAACATGACAATTAGAGTGGCCACCCTTGGCATTTTTCCTATTTTGTTGCCTTACAACCTGGAATTAAAATATATTTTTTTGGGGAGGGGTTGTGTCATTTGATTTACACAATGCCTACCTTTTTGAAGATGCAAAATATTTTTTCTTGTGACACAAACAAGAAATAAAGATGAAAAAACTGAACTTGAGCGTGCATAAACTATTCACCCCCCCAAAGTTGATACTTTGAAAAGCCACCTTTTGCAGCAATTAGAGCTGCAAGTCTCTTGGGGAATGTCGTCTCTATAAGCTTGGCACATCTAGCCACTGCGATTTTTGCCCATTCAAGGCAAAAACCGCTCCTGCTCCTTCAAGTTGGATGGGTTCCGCTGGTGTACAGTAATCTTTAAGTCATACCACAGATTCTCAATAAAAATCCATTTAAATTACAGGTTTTAATGCAACAAAATATGAAAAATGCCAAGGAGGTGAATACATTTGCAAGGCACTGTACCTAAATTACCTCGACTAACTGGTGCCCCCACACATTTACTCTGTACCCCCTGTATATAGCCTCCCTATTGTTATTCTACTGCTGCTATTTAACTATTTGTTACTTAACACATTTTTCTTAACTTCTTAAAGCATTATTGGTTAAGGGCTTGAAAAGCAAGCATTTCACCTGTTTTATTTGGCGCATGTGACAAAAACAATTGATTTGAAGTGTGTGTGTCTGTGTGTCAGTCAGGGTTTGGTTATTTTTAATCATGACAGTGACACTCTGGATGTGGTCTTTCTTCTTTGAGTTACCCTGACACACAGAACATGACTGGATGCCATCCCTCAAATCTGTACTGATGTCTTTACGCTACAGGCTAATGTCCAAAAAAACTACTGGAGATGCTTCACTCCACAAGGTCTGAGTAGAATCTCTTGGGGTCCAGGAATTTTTTAAAACAAGTTAATTTTTTCACTTGACCAATTTGGACTATTGTGTGTAAGTTTATTACATGAAATCCAAATAAAAATGTATTTAAAATGTTGCAAAGCAATAAAATAAGAAAAAACAGCAAGAGGGGTGAATACTTTTGTAAGGCACTGTATCAATACACAACATATTCCGGGCCTTCCTTTCACACCGATGCATTTCCTAATGAAGCTGGTGACGGAGGTGGTTAGCTCATCGATGATATCGAAGTGTGCTATTGATGATATCGAAGTGTGCTATTGATGATATCGAAGTGTGCTATTGATGATATCGAAGTGTGCTATTGATGCTATCGTCAAGGTAGTCTGTTGATATGAGTTGAATACTGTACCGTCAAGCTCACTAACACAGATGATCTCTCTGTAAAATTAAAATAATTAAAATAAAATCATATTGGTCACATACACATGGTTAGCAGATGTTATTTAGAGTGTTGCGAAATGCTTATGCTTCTAGATCTGACAGCGCAGCAGTATCTAGGAGATAATATCTAACAATGCCACAACAAAACCGAATACCTAACAAATTCCACATCAAAACCTAATACACACATTCTAGTAAAGGAATTGGATGAGAATATTTAAGTATAAAATATATGGATGAGCAGTGACAGAGCAATTCCCTGTTCTCATGGGTGTCCACAACTGTAACTACACATATCCTACTTGCTCTGTTTTGGACTCAAGGTGCTGGCACACCGCCATACAAACGGCACAAAAAAGTCAGATTGGTGTGATTCACTTTTCTGTTTGATTAATGTTTTGTCCAGTTTGACATGTTCAAACTGCATTCATCGGGTTGAGACAATGTGCAAGTGTCTTTACTGTACAGGCACACAAGCATGTGTTCTAAATCTCTGCTTCAACTGAGAAAATGACACCTGTAGACAAGCAAAAGTACAACTTTGAAGTATATTGCTTTTGACAACTATCTATACTCAACCCTAACCCAAACATGTGGGCCTGGACAGTGTTTGTCTCGTCTTTTCGGCACGCACATTTTATCTGTCCATTGTATGAATGGTAATTGAGCGCAGTAAAAAGGTTATGGATTGCATTTACATTTGTGAAACAAGCAAGACAAATAAGAATGGATGGCGCTGGGAATTCAGGAGAGGCCTACAGATGTGTTTGTACTCTCTTCAATAGGGCTCTGAGTAAACTGCAGACAGAAGGCTGCAGGCTGTGCCAGATAAGAGGTGAGAGTACACACACAGCAAGCAGACATCTCCATTCTCACAGCTGGTCTTCTGGAACCTATATAACATGTTCTTCCATCCAGCATCACCAGTTAACAATGATCCATCTTGTGCACACATTTACCTAATCCAAGTATGTGGTCACAATGTGCCCTCTCCCCCCGCACATGCTAGCGTGGGTGAACCTGCGTTTGTTTACACGGCCGTAATGTCTGTGTTTGATGTTGCCTTGTGTATATATGTCAGCCTGCCATGTACATCACCATTGCAAATCCAGTCCCAGCTGGTTCCTGGGGATAGGGCATGTGGTTCCCTCACCTATCTGCAAGTTCTGCAGGCTCTAGTTTTGTCTAATCTTATTGTCCAATTGTGTGGTCCAGTGCTGCAAGGAAAGACATAGTTAAGCTGCAGCTGGCCCAGAACAGAGTGACACATTTTGCTCTTAATTGTAGTTCCAGTAATTGTAGTTCCAGTAGTTAGCTACATGGTAAAACAGTAGTGTGTAGTTCCAGTAGTTAGCTGCACTGCTACATGGTAAAATTGTAATTGTAACGACTGAAAATATTACCACGTTCGACTATAATTTAACTACCACTAAGCTACACCATTGCACGCTAAGGTGGAGCCTATGTCTCTTTTGGTTAAGCTTGACTGCTCTTTCAACCTTCACCTCAGCTAGGGCGAGGTGGGCTACACTGTAAAAAAATGACCCACGGGCTTAGTAAATATTGCAAAAGAAAATAGATTTTTACTTAAAATAATACATTTTTGGTTTTACTTTTTTGAATAGATTTATGTGTTGAAAGACTGGCATTTGCAGATAAAAAAACAAGGTAATGTGCTGCTAAATTTGAACAAATATTTCTTAGTCACAACTTAAAAATATGATATTCAAATTATTATTATGTTGGACCGACATGCTAGATCTAGTTATGAACTTCAATTGTGCTTGGAACATTTCAACGGACATCGTCTTGATCATTCTCCTCTGGAATGGCCATGTGGCAGGTAAGGACCAAATTATCACTTGGACTGTAGTTGTTTCGATCGCTCTCCACATATTTTAGAAGAAAATGTCAAATATTAGAAATATTGGTGGAAAACGTTAAATAATATTCGAAAAGCCTTTAGCTAGCTATATTGCCAGAGTACGTTTATATATTTTCACGTTGATAAGCTAGCTAGTTAACGGCCATGATGTCTGTATAGTTAGCTAGTGGTGGGCATGCTACTAGCTAGTTAACGGCCGTGATGTCTGTATAGTTAGCTAGTGGTGGGCATGCTACTAGCTAGTTAACGGCCGTGATGTCTGTATAGTTAGCTAGTGGTGGGCATGCTACTAGCTAGTTAACGGCCGTGATGTCTGTATAGTTAGCTAGTGGTGGGCATGCTACTAGCTAGTTAACGGCCGTGATGTCTGTATAGTTAGCTAGTGGTGGGCATGCTACTAGCTAGTTAACGGCCGTGATGTCTGTATAGTTAGCTAGTGGTGGGCATGCTACTAGCTAGTTAACGGCCGTGATGTCTGTATAGTTAGCTAGCGGTGGGCATGCTACTAGCTAGTTAACGGCCGTGATGTCTGTATAGTTAGCTAGCGGTGGGCATGCTACTAGCTAGTTAATGGCCGTGATGTCTGTATAGTTAGCTAGTGGTGGGCATGCTACTAGCTAGTTAACAACCAAATGGATTGAACAGGTTAACACGGAATTACGGAAAATAAAACAGCATTTGGGAAAAAATAACAATTTCATAGGACCCTATTCATGTTTTACTCAATGCGTTGTTGCCCAGGCAGGTATTGACAATGTGTATCTTGCTTATTTTAGAATGAGGTGGCATATGGGGGCAGCAGGTATAGCCTAGTGGTTAGAGCATTGGGCAAGAACCAAAAGGTTGTTGGATCGAATCCTCGAGCTGACAAGGTAAAAAGCTGTCATTCCGCCTCCAAACAAGGCAGTTAACCCACTGTACCCTCATAGGCTGTCATTGTAAATAAGAATTTGTTCTTAACGGACTTGCCTTGTTAAATAAAGGTTACACAAGTAATAATATGTTAAAGCTTATATTAACCCAAAGAATGAATCGCTTTTATCTTAGTTCCGTAGGGATCAGGCGGCACATGCAATGTAAGATCAGCAGTTTTTCTGCATTCAAGTACAAATACGTGACAACCACAACCTTGAGTGCCAAAATGGCAAAGACCGTCTCATATCGATGACAAGATGTCGTTCAGGTCCTTCCTGTGAAGGACTTCAAAGAAAGATGGCCAGCCCTGTTTGAGCCCACTCAAGTACAAAATACAGCTGAATGAAAATAGTCAAGGTTGGTGAAACATTTTTTTAATTCATTTAAATATTTTGTGTTTTCTTGACCTAATATTCTAATCTACAATGATATATGCATTAAAGATTAGTCTGAACATTCTCACTCTGCACATGCTTTGGGGGGGGGTTTCCCCAATAGCATTCTGCTCTCAGATCATCTTTTGTCCTTATCTGATCAAAAGATGTTTCCTTCCCCTTCTCTCTCAGAGATTAAGGAAGAGTTCAGAAGAATTACAACTGTTGCGCTTGAGTCCAACTTTATCCAAAAGCTGGACGAATATACACCAAAACTATTGGACTTATTTAAGTCAAATGGAGGTGTTGTAAAGGTGGGAAGGCAGAAAATATTTGAAGTTCTGTACGGGGTATGCACAGTAACACCTTCACAAAAGTATATAGGGTATACTGTATGTATTTAGTTACCGGTATTAAATGCAATTATTTGTATAACATATTATAGTGCAACACCAGCCAGGAAAGAAGAGACATTGTGATCCGTGGCCTGATCATATACCTCAGTGAGAGGGTTGAAGACCTTATTACAGAATACAAGGTTTTTATTTTTGTATCCTTATTCATCTCAAAATGAGGTATCTTCCTTTGTTTCCCTCTCCTCAAGTTGAACAGATAATGCAACAGCCTAATCTGTTATTTCTTATTTTTTTCACTCCGGATGCTGACGACACCATGATCTGAGAGGACCTCGTTCAGCATGTGATGAAGGTGTTCAACTGTGAAGTATCTGCACTAGAATATAGAGCATGGGATCTGCATTGAAGGAGCAGAGGTCCTGGCTGGTATTCGCAGTATTGCACAGTCATGTACCTTGCTTTTGGGCCTCATCTATGGCTTAAATCTAAGGTACCCTAAAGAACTGAAAGATGCCTTTGAGGTGTTCCAAAAACTATTCTTGGAACTTGATGATTTCAGGACCTCCCCACTCGTCCAAGCTCTAAAGATGAAGTTACTTGTTTTCAGAGATATCTATGAGAACTCTCAAAGGGCCACTCACAAACTGCGGTCTAAACCCTACTTAGAAAGCTGTAAAGCTATTTGCTAGGTGGTATAGGAGCTACAGTTTACATGATGCTCTTTTTCAGGTGAAGTTATACGAGACATTGTCAATTCCTGTTTTAAAAATCAGCTTTGTTTTAAAACTTACTTCATATGCACTAGTGGATTTCTGAGATTATTTGTAGTAAAGTAAAGTTACATCCAGATAGCTTGCACCTAAGGAGGCATGGTGGAGGTATACCCAGAATGCTTATACCTGTCAAAATAATATGTCCATATGGGCTTCACTTGTGGAGTCAGGTTTAAGGGACAATTTGGCATATATTTTGTAACAAAATGTGCAATGTATGTTTTGAATAAATGATGTTATGATAAATCTAAAACAGTTTGAGGTTGTATTTGAGCTAAAGTTCATTTTGTGCTATGTGTAAAGTCTATTAAGATACATCGTTAATTTACGTTTCTGTTAAAGTATTGCTTTGTTAAGGGGCACACAGACCACCAGAGATTTCTTGTCAAAATGTACAAGGTGTGAGGTCAAAGTGCTAATCCCAAACTATCGCCTAAACTTTATGCAGTTGTGAAGATCTGAAATTATTTGTAGTCTGGTGCAAGCAATCTGGATGTAACTTTACCTAAGGAGGCAAGGTGGAGTTATACCCAGAATTCTTACAGATTTCAAAATAATGAGCTCCCCACAAATGCTTAAAGAGTAGGGTTTAAGGGGCAATTTGAGATTGAAGTTTGAAGAAAACCTTTATTCAAAATTAAAAAGGTGTTGAATTTGAAAACCGATTCTTTTTGCATATTCCCTTGTATAGAAATTTATTTTTTTTGTAAATTATCCCAAGTATATTGAGGTAACTATTTGTTTTTTAAGTATAGTTGTGAGTATATATTTCATTAGTAGGAAACAAACTTAAATACATTTTACTAACCTGGAGTACCATAAAAAACAGAATATCAATTACGATACTGAATAATAAATTCAGCAAATTAAACTTACAATATTAGTTCTGTAACTGATTACATTACGTACATCAAACTTAACATTAGCTCTGGGACTTGAAGGAATTCAGCAGGTCAAAAGAACTGTACTGAACCTGATAAAATTAAGTTGAATGAAAGCAATTTGAGATCTTGTTAGTTGTATGCACTTAATATATTTGAGTTTTAAATGCACTAAAAGCAAAGTATGTTTTACTTAAAATATCCTCCTTGTTGGATTTACTTAAAATGTTGATGCAAATAGTTACCTAGATTTTTTAAAGTAAAAGGGGCACAATATGTTTTACAGTGTGAGGTGGGATAATTTGGGGTGGATGAGGTGAAGTGGTATTTTATTAGGATGCCCATTAGCTGCTGCAAAAGCAGCAGCTACTCTTCCTGGGGTCCACATAAAACATGAGTGGTGTAGCTAACTACTGGAACTACACACTACTGTTTTACCATGTAGCGGTGTAGCCAACTACTAGAATGACAAACTACTTTTTTTTAGCTCAAATAAAATATGGGTGAAGGAGCCGCAGGTAGCCTAGTTGTTAGAGCGTTGGGCCAGTAACCGAAAGGTTCCTAGATCGAATCCCTGAGCTGACAAGGTTAAGAAATCTGTCATTCTGCCCCTGAACAAGGCAGTTAACCCACTGTTCCTAGGCTGTTATTGTAAATAAGAATTTGTATCTTAACTGACTTGCCTAGTTAAATAAAAAGGTTAAAAATAAAATATTATTTTATTAAAGAAATGTGTTTTATTTGTTCATGAGGATACTGTGCAGTCTACAATACATACTGTAGTAAACATGGGAAGTGCCTAATTCCTTACATAAGCAGGAGCAGGCCATGTCTGTACTACAGAATGAGGGGCACGCGGGAGACCGGTGTTATTTCATAGCTGTGATGTCTGAACTATTATTCTACAATGTAGAAAATAGTACAAATAAAGACAAATCCTGGAATGAATAGGTGTGTCCAAACTTTTGACTGGTACTTGCTTAGTTCATTTGATTAATTTTAAGGTGTTTCTCTTCCATGAAAAATTAAAAACCCTCTGGGTTTCCGTTAAGATGGAACAGAAAATATGGAGCTCTACTACGTGAGGCTCATAAATTCAGAGTGTTGTCAGTTTGTAAATTCAGACATTCGGACATTCGGTTGAGGAGTCTGGTTTATTTGAGCTTCTGGCCTTACAACAGCAGTCAAGCACCCAAGGTAACATTGGCTAGCTTGTGAGCTACTACCAGACACAAATGAGACCACTGACCATATTACTCGCCCTAGCAGAGCTGGTAAGGAAGTTTTCGTGTTAACCAGAGCATTGGTGACTAACTGTGCTGCTGGAAACAATTTAATGTTACTTTTTTTACCTACGTTTACTGGCACCTGCTATATTCAATGGGTGTTGAGTGCCTGTAAATTCATTATTCTGTGCTCTGGTACACTCAGACGAGTGCTCTGAAATCGGAGTAGAGAGCCAGAGCGAATTAATGAAAGCACAATTACTATACCATTTAGCTAAGCTAAGAATGACGGGAATAATCAATTCAATAAACGTTGGGTAGTTAGCCTAAAGTTAATATACTGGCAAGTTTGATGCATAACTACTAACATTAGGTAGCTAGCTAACATACTGGTACATACTGCTGTAATGATATGCTATGTGGTTCGTAATGATAGCATAGCTAACAAATTGTCAGCTAACATAATGTGTCAGGTAACTTATTTGAAAAGACATTACTTCATTACATTGAGTAGCAAGCGACCTCTTGGTCGTTAGGGCAAATCTGGTCAGTGATAGTTTTTTTTTCATACCTAGCTCGGCTATTAGACTATTCTTTAGTAAAGGTTGAATAGTCTATTGTTCAGCTATTAGCCCCCCTCCCCAACTTGCAACACATTGTTGTTCCGATCTCATTCCTTTCCCTCTTCCACGTGTCATCATTCTGCGCCTGAATGGTTCGCATGTGGTTATGCTGGCAGGATATGGTAGCATTTTCAGTTGTGCATCAAGAATTCTGCATACAGTAGAAGGTTTGTATGAAGGTGTGGTTATTCACAGGCAAATTGTTATGCTATATGTGTGTACATGTGTCTTTTTGTCGAGAGCAAAACGTGTTTATTTTCAACCAAAAATAATTGTTCTGAAAGCAACCTTTTTCTGACACAAAAGGAAGTCATAGCAGACACCTACGAAGGACTGTGTGATGATGGCATCTCAGGTAAGCAGCACCGGGTGTTCTTCTGTCCAACTTTTACATAGCTAGTAGTTAGCTCCTACGATTCAGTGTCGTTCATAACATTCTAAGAAATTGCATACATACCGTAGAATGATCAATCATGTAATTATTATTCTCATATTTCATGACATGTAATGAACAACCACAATAACAGTCTGGTGTTAAACTTTCTGCACTGTATTGACGTATCCTGAAAAGGACATCTGTTGCTTTAGAGTGAATGGTCATATCTCAGTTATTGTTTTCATATCTACAAAAACATGTGCCATTTTCTTTCAGATAGCGAGCTGATCAAGGGGTCAGGTACACTCCGATAGGTGTCTGCGTCACATACAGTTCTACATCTTCTATTGACATTATCTTCTATTGTTTGTCCTCATATGTCTGTTTTTCAGCATAAAGCACACACTAAAGCCAATTAGTGTGGACACCTGGTGTGACTACACACACACACACACACACACACACACACACACACACACACACACACACACAGTCTCTCTCCTTCACTTCATCCCCCTTCTCCGTAAATCCTCTAGGTTACATCAGCTGTGTTGGTTTACCCCTCCCGCATCTGAACTGACTGACACAGACGGCACAGCATGATCATAGGTGAGAGGTCACTCGGTCGGGTCAACAGTAAGTATTATTAAAAGAGATGCTTTACATTGAATACAGATAGAGATGTAGTCATCCCAGAATTAACCTCTTGAACCTCTGGGGGCAGTATTTCATTTTTGGATGAAAAACGTTCCCGTTTTAAAAAATATATTTTGTCACGAAAAGATGCTTGACTATGCATATAATTGACAGCTTTGGAAAGAAAACACTCTGACGTTTCCAAAACGGCAAAGATATTGTCTGTGAGTGCCACAGAACTAATGCTTCAGGCGAAACCAAGATGAAATTTCATACAGGAAGTGAGCCAGATTTTGGAGGCGCTGTGTTCCAATGTCTCCTTATATGGCTGTGAATGCGCAAGGAATGAGCCTACACTTTCTGTCGTTTCCCCAAGGTGTTTGCAGCATTGTGACGTATTTGTAGGCATATCGTTGGAAAATTGACCATAAGTGACTACATTTACCAGGTGCCCGCTTGGTGTCCTCTGTCAAAATTATTGCGTAATCTCCAGCTGCATGTATTTTTCCATTTGCTTCAGAGGAGAAACCCAACTGCCACGAATAATTTATCATCGAATAGATATGTGAAAAACACCTTGGATTGATTCCAAACAACGTTTGCCATGTTTCTGTCGATATTATGGAGTTAATTTTGAAAAAAGTTTGGCGTTGTAATGAATGAATTTTCGGGTTTTTTTCTTAGCCAAAGTGATGAACAAAACGGAGCAATTTCTCCTACACAAATAATATTTTTGGAAAAACTGAACATTTGCTATCTAACTGAGTCTCCTCATTGAAAACATCTGAAGTTCTTCAAAGGTATATTATTTTATTTGAATGCTTTTCTTGTTTTTGTGAAAATGTTGCCTGCTAAATGCTAGGATTTATGCTATGCTAGCTATCAATACTCTTACACAAATGCAGAAGGCCAAGCATTTGGCTAGATATTTATTTTGGCTGGTTTGTGCTCTGAGCGCCGATCTCAGATTATGCTTTTTCCATAATTTTTTTATTTATTTTTTAAATCTGACACAGCGGTTGCATTAAGGAGAAGTGTATCTAAAGTTCCATGCATAACACTTGAATTTATCAACATTTATAATGAGTATTTCTGTGAATTCATGTGGCTCTGCAATATCACTGCATGTTTTGGAACTACTGAACATAATACGCCAATGTAAAATAAGATTTTGGGATATAAATATGAACTTTACCAAACAAAACATAAATGTATTGTGTAACATGAAGTCCTATGCTATGAGTGTCATCTGATGAAGATCATAAAAGGTTAGTGATTCATTTTATCTCCATATGTGCTTTTTGTGACTCCTCTCTTTGGCTGGAAAAATGGCAGGGTTTTTCTGTGAGCTGGTGGTGACCTAACAATCGATTGTGGAGCTTTCGATGTAAAGCATTTTTTTAAATCAGACACTGTGGCTGGATTAATGAGAATTGTATCTTTAAAATGGTGCCTAATACTTGTATGTTTGAGAAATTTGATTTATGAGATTTCTGTTGATTTGTGTTTGGCGCCCCGCAATTTCATTGGCTGTTGGCGAGGTTCTAGACAGGTTAAAGAACACAAATTACAAATTAATTCTCATGACAAAACACTAGCTAGCTAATGTTAGCTAGTCGGCTCACTTGCTAAATAGCGATTTTCGTAAATTAACTTTACGGAAAAAATACACAATCGTTTGTCTCTACATTAACTAACATATTCCTCTGAATTATTAAAAAAAAATTTGCTTGACTCATTATGACATAACTACTTACATTTGGTTCCACGGTAATGTTTTGTCAGCCATCTTCACCCAGGGACGGGTTGCCCACATCAAATTCATCATTGGAACCACTCGACGTGATTGGTCATATAAAAACCTTGGGACCCAAATGTATAATAAGTGCTCTAACTCCCCCTTCTGGTGGTCTGGAGTAATGAAGCTGTGACGCTGGGTACCTCCCGCGGTGTACGCTCGCAAGTTTTAAAGGAGAAAGCACTATCCTCTTCTAGTGTTAAGTAAATGGAAATAGTAGTTTGGTAAACTATCTGTTCAGAGTAGCTTCCCCAACACTGCTTTTGGATTAACTACTTACTTTTAGATTACCTTCCCCTTACGATGCATAGACAAAAAATATCACCAATTGAACAACATTAATTACAGATAATACAACAAGGCTATATCTTCACATTAAAAAACAAAGTAAGATTGCCAGTCATTACAATTAATTACATTCCCCTTGATCTTAAAAAATATGACTTGGAAATATGGAAAACTAGATTACAAAAAAAATTGTACAGGAACATAACTAAAAAATGAAGGACTTTTTAGCCTACTGTGTTGTTGATGGTTTTGTTGTCATGGGCCCATTGCTTCCAAACATGGTGGAAACAATAGTGTGATTGCGGCCCACAATTCGGGGCGCCCATTTTTCAATAGTTTCAAGTTCAATTAGTCGTATGTATGGGATACACATGGCATACATTGTCCAATGAAATATTTACTAGCAGGAAATGTTCTCTCTAAGCTGCGGACATGCCACAGCATGCAGTAGCCCGAGACTGCAGCCAGGCAGAAATATTAGCGCACAGAGAGAAGCATGAGATTGAACTTCTCAACTTTCTAGGGCAGTGGTTACCAAATCTATCTTCGACCTACCTCCAAGGCATTCCGATCGCCAAACATTCCGGTAAAAACCACAAAAATTAAGTTCCTATTTTTTTTTTCCGTCTCAGGCTGTTTTCAGTAATTACACCCAATTCAGCTGCCCTGCGTGCCGGGTAGGCAAATTGTTGCCATTTTGAACCATTTCATGTGTCTGAAGGTACAAACCAGCCCAGAGAGCAAATCAAGTGCACTATAGGCCTACCACTGGCCAATCAAATGGCTGAGATGACCCTGTCTGCAGTAACATAGCAGGCATAAAAGAAAAGCTACAGCTGAGTCATCAGAGTTCGTTCTGCTGGCATTGAATGCTGCAGTACGGGCTCTCAGAATTGTACAGATACCCCAACCAAAAACCATGGATAAATGGAGAAACGTCCGGATTGTTATTGCTTGGGTGAATTGATAGTCTGGATTTCCCCTGATTACGAGGTTAAAATGTGGGTCAAAAGGGAAATAAAAAGGTGTTATCTGAGTTTCACTGTCTACTGGTGTCCTAGCTAGCTAACTACCGGTGTCGCCTCCCACCTGCTGTGTACCAGAATCCTCCTAGCTAGCTAACTACCGGTGTCACCTCCCGCCTGCTGTGTACCAGAGTCATCCTAGCTAGCTAGCTACCGGTGTCGCGTCCCGCCTGCTGTGTACCAGAATCCTCCTAGCTAGCTAGCACAGAGTGTCCTTTGTCCTTTGCTACTGCCTGCCGAAGACCTGCCCTTGACGTCATTAACAGAACTGTGGGAAAGCAGTGCCGCCACCTCTTCTTCTGTGGGGTTCATCGGCGGTTGGCATCCAACGTTATGGTGCATTACCGCCACCTAATGTAGTGTAGTGCTCCCGCCTGTGTCCCAGCTTAAAAATGGACAAATAGAAGTATAAAGAGGGGTTCCAGCAGATGCAGGAACGTCCCGAATTGCGGGTCGCAATTGCACCCTTCTGTCGAAAAAATAAATGCTGGAATGAAATGCCTTGAGCACTAACAAAAAGTTATATTTGCATGTGAAAAATTCTTGCCGTATTTTTTAAAAAGTAATCCTTGAAGTAATCATCTAGTGTTTTAAAAGTATCTTTAATCTGACTACAATATTTTACTTGTAACATTGCTAACTGATTACCGTACATGTAATCCATTACTCCCCAACCCTGAGTGTGTGTTTCTGTATGTCTGTGTGTGTGTGTGTGTCTCCGTCTGTGTGTGTTTCTGTATGTCTGTGTGTGTGTGTGTGTGTGTGTGTGTGTGTCTCTGTCTGTTTCTGTGTGTGTGTGTGTGTCTGTCCGCAGGTGTCTCTGTCCGCAGGTGTCTCTGTCCGCGGGTGTCTCTGTGTGTGTGTGCGCACACGCGTGCTGGAGAGAGAGATAGATCAAGTGTGGCCTGCTCAGGCCAGAATATTGCAGCCGAGTGGTTCAGTAGTTACAGTTGTAAACATATTGAGGAATTATCTGAGAATGCAGAGACCCCATATATAAATACACAACATACAATCTTTCGCTGAGACAGTGGTAATGAGGGATTCTGCCAGACATACAGTGCATTCAGAAAGTATTCAGACCACTTGACTTTACAGCCTTATTCTAAAATGGATGAAATTGTTTGTTTTCCAGCATCAATCTAAACACAATACCCCATAATGACAAAGAAAAAACGTGTTTTTAGAAATGTTTGCAAATGTATATAAAAAATAAATATCACATTCACCTTGCCCTCCAGCTGGCAAATCGAATGCTGTGATGTTTTTAATGTTAACGACCTATTGGGATGGAAAACTAGCTGAGCGGTGGGCACAAATTAAACTTCAGAGCTTGCCAGAGTGACTTTGAGCGGGGCACAACTGCATTTCCGTACACAGTAAATTAATTTGAGAGCAGACATTTTTGTTAGCCTGACTCAGAAATTACTGCACTCTCACAAATACGCCGCATCGCCACATGGATGTTCTCTCCCTCTCACTCCAATTTTCAAAAATCCATTTTCCTCTCAAATGCTTACTATAATTTCATAATAGGAGGAAATTCTAGCCAATGAACATAGCCTGTAGCAGACCAACTGAAATGCAATTGGTCAGGTTTTTGGACCTTTTGGTTAGCTAGTTTCTCTACTGAAAAACTAACCAACTAGCAAGCTAATCAACGATGATTTCAATATTGAAATTCAAGTAAGTAGTTATTTGGTATTCTGTTATTAAAGAAGGCTATTGATGAGGTAAGCTAAGTTAACATCAACTATCTAGGAAGCTAACTAGCTAACGTTTGATAACTTTTACATAGTTTTTGTTTAGTTACAATAAATAAGAATGACTTCAAACCATTTCTATCTCTCCGGCCCTCTTTCCATGCAGGTCCACTGGCACTAATATGTGGTAGGTTGGATATGAAATGACAGCAGGCTGTTCAATACTGAGCTATGCTGACTGACAAGTTGTTTGGATTGGTACAGGGCAATTCCACAATAACAGAGTGAGTTGTCTTGAGACTGTATGTATGTCAAACAAACCAATGATGGCAAATTATTTAAAGTGGTTCTTGTGCATTGAGTTGTATGGTTTTTCCACCTGGAAATCATTGGTTTTTGTTTGACACACAGTACATTTTATAGTGAAAAATCTGAGCATCAGCGTCATTCTGTACCATTGAATTGCACTACAGCTGGGCTCAGTCCCACATTGCATGTTATCGCTTATTTGGATAAATTATTATCCATATAGGTTCCTCTTTAGATACAGTCTTAAAATTGACTGTTAAATTGAATGCAACATTAAGATGCTAAAACATTTCAACTCCAATTGAACTCTGACATCTTATTTTCCTCCCTCTCTCACTCCAGTTGTTCTCAGAAGACAGGTCAGTGTGTGAAGAGAACACGTTTTACCAGGTGGAGTCAGGCTTCTACTTCATCGCCCTGGACCACGACACCAACGAGGCAGAGGACGGAAGGTTTAGTGAGTCCGCAATCTTATGCCTAACACCAGCTATACCCAAACAGGGGTACGCACAATGCCGTCAGGGTACCCCAAATAAAATGTTGATTCACATTTTCAAACAGTCCATTTTGATTTCCCAACGGGGATATACATTTGGGTGAAGTTTTTTTCTCAATTGAGTAGCCTCGTTTCAATGCTAAAAATAAAATTAAACCATCTAGTGTTCAGCGAAATAACATGCAAAAGCCATGTCAGGGAGACATAGTGGAGTGGTAACGCTAGTGCAAGCAGTCGCTCCCGATGACAATTGGGCACCCTGCAGCATCTACCGAGAGGCTGTTGCTGCCAAGGGAATGCCTGGCAGCTTGAAAGACATTTTGGACACTAAAGTGAAAATGGTTAACTTTATTGAAGCAAAGGCCCTGAACTCTCGTGTATTTTCTGCATTATGCAATGATATGGGCAGCAACCATGTAAAGCTTTTACAACATACAGAAGTGTGCTGGTAATCAAGGGGGAAAGTGTTGACACTTAAAAATAAAAAATTGAGACAAGCTTTCTTTACTGACCATAATTGTCACTTGTCTAACTGCTTGCATGACGACTAGTTTCTCACACGACTGGCCTATCTGGTGTTTTTTCCTCACCTGAATGATCTGAATCTAGGATTACAGGGACTCTCCGCAACTATATCCAATGTGCGGGACTAAGAAGTTGGAGTTTTCTGTCTACATTAATAAGGACGACACATAGGTCTTTCCATCATTGCTTGATTGTTTGTGTGCAAATGAACTCATGTTTATGGACAATGTCAAATGTGATATGTGAGCTGGGTGCACAATTATGCAGGTTTTCCTGAAATGGAAAACACAAACAACTGGATTCGTTATCCCTTTCATGCCCTGCCTCCAGTCCACTTACCGATATCTGAACAAGAGAGCCTCATTGAAATTGCAACAAGAGGTTCTGTGAAAATGTCATTTAATCAGAAGCCACTGACAGATTTCTGGATAGGGTATCCAATCTTGGCATTTCAGGTCTGGACTTTGACTTGGCCATTCTAACACCTGGATATGTTTATTTTTGAACCATTCCATTGTAGATGTTGCTTTATGTTTTAGATCATTGTCTTGTTGGAAGACAAATCTCCGTCCCAGTCTCAGGTCTTTTGCAGACTCCATCAGGTTTTCTTCCAGAATGGTCCTGTATTTGGCTCCATCCATCTTCCCATCAATTTGAACCATCTTCCCTGTCCCTGCTGAAGAAAAGCAGGCCCAAACCATGATGCTGCCACCACCATGTTTGACAGTGGGGATGGTGTGTTCAGGGTGATGAGCTGTGTTGCTTTTACGCCAAACATAACGTTTTGCATTGTTGCCAAAAAGTTCAATTTTGGTTTCATCTGACCAGAACACCTTCTTCCACATGTTTGGTGTGTCTCCCAGGTGGCTTGTGGCAAACTTTAAACGACACTTTTTATGGATATCTTTAAGAAATGGCTTTCTTCTTGCCACTCTTCCATAAAGGCCAGATTTGTGCAATATATCCGGCTTTAAACTTCTTCACAACAGTATCTCGGACCTGCCTGGTGTGTTCCTTGTTCTTCATGACGCTCTCTGCGCTTTTAACGGACCTCTGAGACTATCACAGTGCAGGTGCATTTATACGGAGACTTGATTACACACAGGTGGATTGTATTTATCATCATTAGTCATTTAGGTCAACATTGGATCATTCAGAGATCCTCACTGAACTTCTGGAGAGAGTTTGCTGCACTGAAAGTAAAGGGGCTGAATAATTGTGCACGCCCAATTTTTCAGTTTTTGATTTGTTAAAAAAGTTTGAAATATCCAATAAATGTCATTCCACTTCATGATTGTGTCCCACTTGTTGTTGATTCTTCACAAAAAAACAAAAAAATACAGTTTTATATCTTTATGTTTGAAGCCTGAAATGTGGCAAAAGGTCGCAAAGTTCAAGGGGGCCGAATACTTTCGCAAGGCACTGTATATGAGAGTGGATTCTCTGCCCTCATGAGCATGAAAACTAAATACAGGCAAAGACTGTGTACGGAAAATGATTTAAGACTGAGACTCTCTCCAATACAATCCAACATTGCAGAGTTATGTGCATCCTTTCAAGAACACCCTTATCTTTAACCTGTGGTGAATTATTCACCATTTCTGATGAACAAATAAGGTTTCATATGTAAGATGGCTAAATAAAGAGCAAAATGATTGATTATTATATTATTATTTGTGCCCTGGTCCTATAAGAGCTCTTTGTCAATTCCCACGAGCCGGGTTGTGACAAAAACTCACACTCATTCTTATTTTTAATAAATGCATTGTGTAGTGTGCCAACAATGTTGGGAAAAACACAATTTGAAAGTGCGCTGACCCTGGTGCTAGAGGGGGTACACAGCTGACCCTGGTGCTAGAGGGGGTACGCGGTGCTAGAGGTACGCAGCTGGAGGTGAAATGTTTGAAGGGGTACGGGACTATAAAAAGTTTGGGAGCCACTGCCTTACACAACTCAGCACATACAGTGGGGAGAACAAGTATTTGATAACCTGCAAAATCGGCAGTGTTTCCTACTTACAAAGCATGTAGAGGTCTGTAATTTTTTATCATAGGTATACTTCAACTGTGAGAGACGAAATCTAAAAAAAAAAAATCCAGAAAATCCTAGTGGCCGGAACTTAAATCAGTTTGACCTAGTTTCTATCAGCATGTTGAATGTGCAACCAGAGGAAAAACACTTCTAGACCACATATACTCCACACACACATATGTGTACAAAGCTCTCCCTCCATTTGGAAAATCTGACCATAATTCTATCTTCCTGATTCCTGCTGACATGCAAAAATGTAACCAGGAAGCACCCGTCTATAAAAAAAGTGATCAGATGAAGCAGATGCTAAACTATAGGACTGTTTTGCTAGCCCAGACTAGAATATGTTCTGGGTTTCTCCCAATGATATTGAGAAGTACACCACATCAGTCACGGGCTTTATCAATAAGTGCATCAAGAATGTCGTCCCCACAGTGACTGTACGTACATACCTCAACCAGAAGCCATGGATTACAGGCAACATTCACACTGAGCTAAAGGGTAGAGCTGCCACTTTCACGGAGCGGGACTCTAACACGGAAGCTTATACGAAATCCTGCTATGCCCTCCGACGAACCATCAAACAGGCGAAGCGTCAATACAGAACTAAGACCGAATTGTACTACACCGGCTCCGATGCCAGGGGATTTATCAACTCCTGCAAACTATTACAGACTACAAAAGGGAAGCACAGCCGAGAACTGCCTAATTACACGAGCCTACCTGATGAGCTAAATAACTTCAATGCTCGCATCAAGGCAACTAACACTGAATCATGAATGAGAGCATCAGCTGTTCCAGACGACTGTGTGATCACGCTCTCCGTAGCCAATATGGGAAAGACCTTTAAACAGGTCAACATTGACAAGGCAGGAGGGACAGATGGATTACCAGGATGTGTACTCCGAGCATGCGCTGACCAACTGGCAAGTGTCTTCACTCTCATTTTCAACCTCTCCCAGTCTGAGTCTGTAATACCTACATGTTTCAAGCAGACCACCATAGTCCCTGTGCCCAAGAACACTAAGGTAACCTGCCTAAATGACTACTGACCCATAGCACTCACATATGTGGCCATAAAAAACCTTTGAAAGGCTGGTCATGGCTCTAATCAACATCATTATCCCAGAAACCCTAGACCCACTCCAATTTGCATACCTCACCAACAGATCCACAGATGATGCAATCTCTATTGCACTCCAGACTGCCCTTTCACACCTGGACAAAAGGAACACCTATGTGAGAATGCTGTTCATTGACTACAGCTCAGTGTTCAACACCATAGTTCTCTTAAAGCTCCTCACGAAGCTAAGGAACCTGGGACTAAACACCTCCCTCTGCAACTGGATCCTGGACTTCCTGACAGGTCGCCCCCAGGTGGTAAGGGTAGGTAACAACACATCCGCCACGCTGATCCACAACACGGGGGCCCCGCAGGGGTGCGTGCTCAGTCCCCTCCTGTACCCACTGTTCACTCATGACTGCACAGCCAGGCACGACTCCAACACCATCATTATGTTTGCTGATGACAACAGCGGTAGGCCAAATCACCGACAATGATGAGACAGCCAATAGAGAGTAGATCAGAGACCTAACGGTGTGGTGCAAGGACAACAACCTCTCCCTCAACGTGATCAAGACAAAGGAGATGATTGTGGACTCCAGGAAAAGGAGGACCGAGCACGCCCCCATTGTCAACGATAGGGCTGTAGTGGAGCAAGTTGAGAGCTTCAAGTTCCTTGGTGTCCACATCACCAACAAACTATCATGGTCCAAGCACACCAAAACATTTGTGAAGAGGGCACGACAAAACCTATTCCCCCTCAGGAGACTGAAAAGATCTGTCATGGTTCCTCAGATGCTCAAAAGGTTTACAGCTGCACCATCAAGAGCATCCTGACCGGTTGCATCACTGCCTGGTATGCCAACTGCTCGGCCTACGGCCGCAAGGCACTACAGAGGGTAGTGTGTACAGGCCCAGTACATCACCGGGCCAAGCTTCCTGCTATTCAGGATCTCTATACCAGGTGGTGTCAGAGGAAGGCCCCCTAGTCATAGACTGTTCTCTCTGCTACCGCACAGAAAGCGGTACCGGAGTGCCAAGACTAGGTCCAGGAGGCTCCTAAATAACTTCTACCCCCAAGACTTCTGAATAGCTTCTACCTGCCATAAGACTTCTGAACAGTTCATCAAATGGGTACCCAGGCTATTTGCATTGCCCCCCCCCCTCTGAAACGCTGCTGCTACTCTGTTATTTTCTATGCATTGTCACTTTAATAACTCTACCCACATGTACATATTACCTCAATTACCTAGACACCGGTACCCCCTGTATATAGCCCCACTATTGTTATTTATTGCTGCGCATGAATTATTTGTTATTCTTATCCCTTACCTTTAAAAGAAAATGTTATGTATTTTCTTAAAACTGCATTGTTGGTTGTAAGTAAGCATTTCACTGTAAGGTCTACACACCGGTTGTATTCAGCACATGTGACGAATTAAATTTTATTTGACTTACCGCTAGCAGCATTTTAGCCAAATGATATAAGGAACTGGCAACTCGTTCTCATTCTGAGTAATAAGGTAGGCCACTTGATTTCAACATCTGAACAAAGTGGACAGGTTAACATGCTTTTCAAACAGTTGGAGACAGACAGAAAGTTGTGTTCATAACAATTAAACTGTTCAACCTTGTTAGCTAGCGAAGAGCCAAGTTGGCTAAACATGAACTATAAAGATTAATTGGCTAAAATCACTAACACGTGGGCTTGTGATTTTTGGATGAGACCTGTGTTCATTTTCTATAGCCTGCTACAAGAAGTTAGTCATTATTGAATGACTAATGAATGTGTATCTGAAAGACAGATCAGTAAATATTGCAAAAAAAACTCTGGTTAAACTATTTTGATAAAATAATTACATGACCTTCAATTGTACAACAACGTTAGAGAGAACATTTAAAAATTCTCTCTCTCTCATACATATATACATACATACATACATACATATTCTGCTGCAGTCACAGAATATTCATTTAGAAATAGCTTGGGAGCAACTACAGTTGACTGACTAGCCTATATTCTACTGAATGTTCCTCCTGCTCAAAGCCAGAATACAGCCTTCATTATCTCGTTTACATTCCATTCAAAGGAAATGGAGACATCAGCTCAATCATTGACAGGTAATTTTGTTCTGCTTTCCTTTCATGTAGAAATGTCACAAACAGTTGGGAGATGAAAGAACTTGCAAGCTAAAGGAAATCCTTGATACAGTAGCTCACTGTATTCATGGCATTGATGTCTATTTACCACTGACCTTACAGGACAAAATCCCATAGAGACATTCAGCAGTGCCAGCATACCTACAGTATATATATATCTGTACACACACACACACACACACACACACACACACACACACACACACACACACACACACACACACACACACACACACACACACACACACACACACACACACACACACACACACACACACACACACTTTCTCCTCAGTGAGTAGTCGCAAATGTCATAGTGCATCTCACATGGCTTGGCATGAAACTGCGCTACTGGTGGTTGCTTAGGAGACGCCGTAGCAATCCAGTCTAATCAGGGATATTCAAGTCATTCTACTTCACAACCTGACTTCTGTTGCCTTTTTCCAAATGTTTTTCAAATTTTTGCTCTGGGTATGACTTTATGGTAAGCTGGACTTCAGACAAAAAAGGCAACAATTGAAATCGTGACTGATGAGTAACAACTTGTTCAGTACACAAACTAGTGCTGTGTTTAGAGGGATATGTCGTGTTGCCAAAAAGGCAACTGGTTTGCATCCCTGCTGGGTGTCTGTGCAGTTGGGTAGCTGACCTGTGAGCTCGTCTGCCTGTTTCCCTGTTGAGTTCCCAGTTGACTTGTGTCTATGTTTCAGGTATGTTTACTCCTTCTATTGAGAGCTGCGGAAGAAACTTCCTCTTGAAGGAAAATCAACATAATCAATAAATCAATCTTACCTGATGCAGGTTGATCAACACATCCTTGGCAGCGCCATGGCCTCCTGCAGCCATGGGGCCGGGGTCTGGGAGTGGGGGTGGGAGGAGAGTAGCTAGAGCTTGAGGACTGGGGATCAGCCCTTCTCTTTCACAGTGGGGGTTCCAGGAAGCCTGTGGGGTGGCATAACCTGTGTAGGCAAGAGAGAGGAGTGAGAGGTAGCTGGTGAGGGAACCTTGTTTAGCTTGGAAATAGGTCAACTAACACACACACACACACACACACAACCCTAACCATAACTCCAGCTGCAACCCTAACCATAACTCCAGCTGCAACCCTAACCATAACTCCAGCTGCAACCCAACCATAACTCCAGCTGCAACCCTAACCATAACTCCAGCTGCAACCCTAACCATAACTCCAGCTGCAACCCTAACCATAACTCCAGCTGCAACCCAACCATAACTCCAGCTGCAACCCAACCATAACTCCAGCTGCAACCCTAACCATAACTCCAGCTGCAACCCTAACCATAACTCCAGCTGCAACCCTAACCATAACTCCAGCTGCAACCCTAACCATAACTCCAGCTGCAACCCTAACCATAACTCCAGCTGCAACCCTAACCATAACTCCAGCTGCAACCCTAACCATAACTCCAGCTGCAACCCTAACCATAACTCCAGCTGCAACCCTAACCATAACTCCAGCTGCAACCCTAACCATAACTCCAGCTGCAACCCAACCATAACTCCAGCTGCAACCCAACCATAACTCCAGCTGCAACCCTAACCATAACTCCAGCTGCAACCCAACCATAACTCCAGCTGCAACCCTAACCATAACTCCAGCTGCAACCCTAACCATAACTCCAGCTGCAACCCTAACCATAACTCTTGATTTGCCTATTTAGCACTTATAATTTAATAAATTACAATATTGATTTAGTATATATTCATTTAAGGGTATACATATTTAGAGGTTTGATCCTGTGGTGGTCTCTTCTCCCAACAACAAGGCCTTATATTGGGCTTTATAGCCACAGCTCCTGAACATTTGGACCCACCTGTGACCCTTTACAAACACTATTGAGCACTTTTTGTTGATTCTGGTAGTTTGGACTTTGCTGTGGGACCCCCCCACATACAGTCTTAACAGCCTGTAGAAGTGTTATTGTTTTAACTAGAAGTGTATCAAACCTATGGGCCCGTGCACCCTGTCCCACTTGTGGGTAAGATACCTCAGTTCCCTTACCTAACCCCAACTCCGGTTCAAACCCCAACTCCAGTTCAAACCCCAGTCATACAACAACAACAAGGCAGGTAACAGCGTGAAATTCAGTGACTGTAAAATGCAAGTGCTATAAATATGAAATTACATGAGATGTGAAACCATGACAGACAAGGACAGTACCTCTGTCCCAGTGAGGTCATTGACCCACATGTCACCCTGGTGCCCTGACCCTTCATACAGTAGGCTACATGGGTAATGTTTACCAGGCCATAACATGGAGAAGAAAAAATATTCACAACACAATCATTCTTATTGGACATGTTCTGATTGTATCTCTTCCGTTGCACTCGGCTTTAAAACGTTTCTTCAATTTTTGTCACTACTGACCATGACACGGGAATTGACCAGCAGATCACGGAACCACTGCCAAATGTTAACCTAAACTGCTCGGGGCTAGCCAAGGGAAACATTTCCTCAGCCAGGGGAAAATGACAGGGAGAATATGATATTGCAGAGGACTACTGCCTGACAAAAAAATTAAATAAACACACGCACTGAAGGAATAGGTCTTTTCAGGTGGCCAGAACAAACACCTGCTCCTGATCATCATCGAGTCTCCCTCCACTCCACCACTCCTGATTATCCCACTCCAGTCCCCCTCCACAACTCCTGATCATCCCACTCCACCACTCCTGATTATCCCACTCCAGTCCCCCTCCACAACTCCTGATCATTTCCAGTGGCATCCTGCCATCTGTCATTACGTTGGCTTGATGGGGAGGTTTATGGGGGAGGACAAAGACCACTTACAGAATTAAGACAACCTTAGAGAACGTAACGAAATTAGCATCGACTTTCAATGTGAAGGTGACGACCTACATGCCAGAATGATGAATTTCGACTATACCAGCCAGAATATAGCATGAGCATATAGCATAGCAACTTGGTATGAACTTTGAACACTTATTCACTAAAGTAGTGATAACTCCTAGCCGTCGCGTTAGCGCAGCAACTGTAGATGTGGGCTACGAGAGGACGGGCAGAGTATGTGTTCTACCACATGACGACAGTACCAGCAAGTGTCCATTCTACCATCAGACATTCTTCAAAGGACAACTCGGCCTCCCATCTACGACCAACCGATCGAAGCGCAGCTCAGAGTAAATATTTATTTCATTTTCCTTTTTCAAATGGGCGGTAATTTAGAATGCATAAGATACTGTACTTATGATAGCATAGCTGGCTACGTCCCAATAGAGACATAGCTTCACCCTTTGTTCCTCAGTCTTCCCGCTCTTTCAATGAAAACCCCACCCTCTTTCTTTGTGTAACCAGCTGTCATATCTGTTCCGTCCACTGAGGACGTTTTCCTTTATGACATAATTTGTAATCAATGTATGATACATTCTGTGTATATGTAATTCTGTGTGATTATTTAGGTATATAGTAAATAAATAATTAAATAAAATGTTGTATTGCTGATTCAACTTGTTAGCCAGGGTTCGTGAAGATAACCAAGAATTTACATCTTTCAGATGAGACTAAATTAAGGTGACGATAAAATATTGACTGCTATTGATGTAAAAGATTACTAGGTCTTAAGTGTTTATTAAGAGAACAGCTCTATAAACATTATTTTGTGGTGCCCCGACTTTCTAGTTAACTATTTACCTGATTAGCTTAATCAGGTAGAATTAATTACAGAGAAATTATTTTATAGAATAGCATGTCATATCACTTAATCCGGCATAGCCAAAGATATGACACATCCCTAGAGGCATGCCCAACACCCACTCTTTCTCTCTCTCTCGCTTGCTCTCCTCTGAGCCCAACGAAAAAAACAATCTGTCAGTGATACATCGATGCAACTTTAGGTAAGGCCATTGGCCTTGTGAATGTTGTACCCTTCTCAACCTTGAAGGCGGGCATGATGCTTATACACTTAGCATTTTTTTTCTATGTAGATCCTAAAAGGGTTCTTTGGCTGACCCCATAGGATAACCCTTTGAAGAACCCGTTTTGGTTCCAGGTAGAACCCTATTGGGTTCCATGTAGAACCCTTTCCCCAGAGGGTTCTACATGGAACCAAAAAGGTTACTACTATGATAATCCTTTTGGAAACCCTTTTTCTGAGAGTGTACAGCATTGTCCCCTTTAGGGCTGTGCTTCATGACACTCCTCTCTGACCACAGGGCTCAGTAATCTCTCCTGTCCTATTTACACTCCATACAGATGACTGTAGGAGCACCTGCCCTGAGATAACATATATCAAATGTGTACTGTTATTCTTGACACATCCAATTCTTATGACATGATTCAACAAGTTTGACCTATGGTGAAAGGATAACATCCTGGATCTGAATGTCACCAAGACCAAAGACCTTATCACAGACTATAGGAAGCAATCATCAGCTCCGAAAGAAATCCCCATCGGTGACCAGAGCATAGAACAGGTGGAGGAGTGTAAGTGCCTCGGTACAGTAGTTGACAATAAGCTGATGGTCTGGGGTGGTGTGTCACAGCATCATCGGACTGAACTTGTTGTCATTGCAGGCTCATCCTGATCTTCCCTGTGTGTTACAGGGAAGACATCCTCCTCCCTCATGTGGTACCCTTCCTGCAGGCTCATCCTGTCATGACCCTCCAGCATGACAATGCCATCAGCCATACTGTTCGTTCAGTGCGTGATTTCCTGCAAGACAGGAATGTCAGTGTTCTGCCATGGCCAGCGAAGAGCCCGGATCTCAAACCCATTGAGCACGTCTGGGACCTGTTGGATTGGAGGGTGAGTGCTAGCGCCATTCCCCCCAGAAATGTCCAGGAAATTGCAGGTGCCTTGGTGGAAGAGTGGGGTAACATATCACATCAAGAACTGGCAAATCTGGTGCAGTCCATGGGGAGGAGATGCACTGCAGTACTTAACGCAGCTGGTGGCCACACCAGATACTGACTGTTACTTTGATTTTGACCTTCCCCCCTTTGACACATTATTCAATTTCTGTTAGTCACATGTCTGTGGAACTTGTTCACTTTATGTCTCAGTTGTTGAATCTTGTTATGTTCATACAAATATTTAAACAAAATAAACGCAGTTGACAGTGAGAGGACGTTTCTTTTTTTGTTTAGTTTATATGCAAAAAACATATATGGGGGATTGGAAGTGATGCAGACAGTTACATTTGATGGAAGCTACAATCTAACTGCAATATTAAAGCTGATCCACTCCCCTAAAAAAATATTTAAAAATCTAACAATTAAAAGGGGAAAAAATTATCTTGCTGTTACTACTAGAATAACAGAGGTCCATGAATTTCAATCTATCAATCCAGAGCTACAAATCACTGTTGAAACAATACCATTTTCACAGCCAGATGTAAACAAACAACCATTGGTGAATATGTTACTTTGATGTCAACACTGTTATTGGCGGCAGACTAGCTAATAGGCTTGCAAAACAAAATATTAATTTCAATGTTCTCCAGATCTTTACATTCAGATCTCCTGAATTTACTTGATTCGCTATATCAAACTCTCTCTCTGCCCCTATTACTAGGGTTCTATAAAATCTGTGTTGTGGAAAACGTGGACAGAATCACAGAATCCAGACGGAATTCAACAATATTCAAAAATGTATTGAACTTAACAGGAAATCAACTAAATATATTGAATTTACTAGAAAATGCATGAACTTGCCCAAGATTCTCAAAAGACATTAACAAAACGCATCAGTGAATCGCATTTCCCTTAAACATTCGGAAGAGACACTGAAACACCCCAAAATCTAACGGGACAAAAAGTACATGAGGATGTTTGTTGGTGGTCTGGACGTGTGCTGTGCTCTCTGTCCAGAAGTCTGAGAATTTAGAATCATTATGAGTAAACTAAATATGCTTCTCTGCATCTCTGCTAATCTGGGTATGCAACTGAAAGGAATGTGAGGCTTCTTCAGTACATTTAGTAAATGCTTGCTTTTGTAAAGTCTACCAACCTAGCCAGCAGGCATGCCAGCTAAAATGGTTAGACGAGCTAACTACGCTAACTTGATTAATAGCATGAAATGGCTTCTTGGTAGCTAGTTATGAGGTTGGGAGATTGACAACCTATCTAAAGTCTACTTCATAAAATTACTAAGTGTCTAGTATTATAGAGAAACAACAACTCCTTTTTTTTAAATGACAGGACAAATCTGAGGGGGCAAATGGCCCTGTGCCCCCTATGGGTATGATGCTTCTGGGGGCAACAACACAGGAATGCCCCTGTATTTATGTGCGTGTTTGTCTACCACTTTAAGTAGCTGTTAGCGATAATGCTAATGTAGGTTCTCAATTAAATGTTAACTACAAATTAGCCTGTGCCTACCTGGCAGAATCATACTGTTTCATGATTATTTCCATCCAGTGGCCATTTGTTTTGCAAACATCACTAACCAGTCTCTGGCTGGTTCCCAGTTCAATTAAAGGGTAACCAAACCCCCCCAAAATTGTAATTTCTTAGATTTTTCCCAGACCTCAAAAGTGGTCTCCTGATGTGGTTGTTGTGGACAACCAATTTTGTGCACCAGAGAGAGGCAGAAAGACAGAGGTAAATCACAATAAGTAAAATAAATGGAGCTAGCTAACGAGCAAATTTACATCAATGATCAGCTAATAGCCCATCCTCTTTTCCCAAATGTTTTACATTTTGAACACCTGCCACCTTGAAAGGTCTGTGCACGGCCTTGCTTAGTACATTGCCAAGGAATTGTCTCATGCTAACCCAAAAGCAGCTACGCTATCTAGCTAGAATATTAATAGGCAGGCATTTATTTTAATGTTTCTTTATGTTCTACAATCAACCCAAGTGCAGGTGGAAATCTGCTATCAATGTAACTACCTTGCTCAGTTACATGGCTGCCCATCCACATCGCTCTGACCAACGGATGTTTCTTCTCAACTATGAGTCTGGATTTGGCTCCCTCCCCAAAAAATTCTAGAATGCGAACACATTCTGACCATTCTGATTGGTCCCAAGAAACCAATGGGTTGGGCCAGAGCCTGTGATGATGACATTATCAACTTTGATACTCTGATCGGTTAGATTTGTTAAAGACGATCCAATCACTGATTCATTTGTTTTGTACAATGTCCCTCATTTCGAATTCACACAAACAACGTATAGGATGGCAATTTCAGACTGAATGTACATAGCTATCGATAGAGCAGAGAAATCTAATTCAGGGTGAGTCGTCAGGCAAATTTCTTAGGGCACCTTGGATAACTTAATAATCATGATGTTGTTAAAATAGCTGCAGCGGATTTATTTCTGCTTGGGAAGAAGCAACAGGTGTCTCTCATCCATGTAAACATGCCATGCATAGTAGATCTGTAATTACCCAGACCAGGGCAATGTGAGAGAGGTCAAGGGGGCCCAACAACAATCTTTCCCCCTCACGAAAGATCTGCCTGTCTGGATGACATCCAGGATCCAGACACCTTCTAGTGTATTGTTATGCAGTGCCTCAGAGCTGGCTAGGACTGATCGCTCAGAGAATAAAGAACAATATTGCTAGTGAACAGTATGATACTTTCAGTGGGGCATGGGAACCAAAGCTCCCCATTGGTCAGAACAAAGGGCACATATACAGCATGTGCTTCATAACATTCGTAAACAATAATATGCTGAACATTCCACAACAGGCGATCAGAGGGCAAAGTGGGCCATTACCATTATTCTTTACATCAGACCTGCCCAACCCTGTTCCTGGAGAGCTACCCTCCTGAAGGTTTTCGCTCCATCTCCAGTAGTAACTAACCTGACTCTAATTAACCTGACACTAAACTGACATCTAAATATTATAATCAGGTGCGCTAGATTAGAGTTGGTGCAAAAACCTTCAGGATGTTAGCTCTCCATGAGCAAGGTTGACTAGGCCTGCTTTACATCATATGTATCCAATCCTTTCAGATCTACATGAGTGCCTAGGGGGTAGGGGTTAATGGTCAATTTGGGACTGGCTTTTAGCCACCATCCCGTTATTGAGCAGCTGTAATGATTTACAGACCCCTGTCAAGTGACATAGTGACAGTCAGAAAACATCCTCAACTTTTGCTACTCAGACAGTATAACAACAGTCCTGTTCAGAAACAACAACTACCCCCCTAGTGTAGGTCTGAAAGAATTGGACTGGTTTAAACAGTTAATTCAACATGACCACAATACCAACATGCCTATCAAAAGGGCACGCTAGCTATCAAAACGGTGTAGCTAGCTACTAGTTCCAGCCTCCACTTCTAGGTGCCCTTGAGATTCCCCAGTGTCCGTGGGGCCCCGTGCTGCGAGCCAGACTGACTGAAAAGCATGCACAATCTGTGTGTTACACTCAACAGTTCAAACATCCAACCATGATGAATAGCTTAACCTTGAATGTTAGCCTGCATGGAGAATCCCCCGTTACGCTGTAGTGCTGAAGCTATCTGAATGTGACAAGGCTCTAAGAACACTAGTCTTGAGCATGCCTTGTTTTACTGCCTCCTTGTGCCCTTAAAACACATCTTGAGGTCTGCACAATAAACACTAAGGTCCTACCTTCCCTTCTCTCTGGTATGCCAGGGTGTCTTCTTGTTAGCCGGTGAAGTGTGCCGCCACCCTGGCCACAGCTAACCTTGTATTGTATTATTGACTATTTAAAAAAACTCCACATAGGCAGGAGCCTCTCCAGTCAACCACCTTCTGGACAGACCTGTAACAAATGTCAAGCCCGTCACTCTACAGTATCTAGCTGGCTAACAGCTGGTCATAGACTCTAGGGGTTGGGTTTATGACTGAGTATCTGAGAGGGGCAGTATTATGTGAGAGGGATGAACAAAGTATATGTGTGTGTGTGTGTGTGTGTGTGTGTGTGTGTGTGTGTGTGTGTGTGTGTGTGTGTGTGTGTGTGTGTGTGTGTGTGTGTGTGTGTGTGTGTGCGTGCGTGCGTGCGTGCGTGCGTGCGTGCGTGCGTGCGTGCGTGCGTGCGTGCGTGCGTGCGTGCGTCGTGCGTGCGTGCGTGCGTGCGTGCGTGCGTGCGTGCGTGCGTGTGTGTCCTCATGCATATAAGACTGGCATATGAGGAATGCCTTCATCCAAGGAGAAAGCAAAGTGCTCTTTGGCAAGCATAATGAGAGACAGGCATGTAAATACAAATGTCCACAATGCCAACAAGGAGCAGAACTCTGGAAACAGTTTCACTTGTCCAACAGTAATAAAACATGCAAATGTGCCATTTGAATCCATAATAGATACCTGGATCCCTCCTATTTTGTGCTACCATTATATGTATATCCTGCATGACACCAACATGAAGGGAAATGACAGCTGGAGCCATTCCCATTTCAGCATGTTAGAACAGGCCCCCCTCCCCGGCTAGTCCAACCGAAAGAGTGTGCTCGCATAGGGCTGTTTGTCCATTTTGAGACGCCATAGCCTTACTCAAAATAGTCTGACTTAATCTAAGATAAAAAATCGAAATTTAAAGCATTTCTTGAGTTTTGCCATGGAGATCTTGGTAGCGCAATTGTACATTCAGATTAAGACTGTTGAAGAATTCTTACTGTTGAGCAATCGACGAAGAGGGGGAGTAGTCTTTGGCAACAGACTTCGGGTTACCTTGAGAGAAAAGAGTTGTGCGCCTGAACAGCATAAAAAACCCTTGTCGAAGTCCAAAACAGACAAAAACGTCACATTGTTATCATTATATACGAACAAACTGTTCCGAACTGTTTTGTCTGGGAAACATGCAGACACCTTTAACCCTTGGACAATCAATACATCTAAAGACATGGTTTAATAGGCACACATCGATTCCATGTTAGACTTAGATTGATTATTTGGCAAATTACTATGATTAATTGGCCTAGGGTGTTAGGTAGTGTGGATGTGGATTTGTGTAGTACGCTAGCAAGTGTGTCAGACAATTGGTAAGCATGAAACATACATTAAGCTGCACCTCTTTTGCCTGGGGGTTCCATAGGAAGGATCTAGTATGGCTTCATACCAGTCTGGAGTATCAAGAGAGTCTAGGGTGGGAATACTGATTTAGGATCAGTTGTGTCTTTTAGATCATAACGTATACGATTGTATAGACACAGGGGACATTCGCTCGTGTTCATATAGCGTCTCAAAGTTAGAGTGCTGATCCAGGATCATTTGAGCCTTTGATGTCACTGCCTTGCCGGTTCCCCTCTTTCCACTTGGGTTTTCTTCCTCAAACCCTATTATGGGGGCTGAGTCACTGGTTTACTGGTGCTCTTCAATGCCGTCCCTAGGAGAGGTGCGTCACTGATGTGATCTTCCTGTCTGGGTTGGCGCTCCCCTCAGGTTCGTGTCGTGGGGAAGATCTTCGTGGGCTATACTCGGCCTTGTCTCAGAATAGTTGGTGGTTGAAGATACCCCTCTAGTGGTGTGGGGCTGTGCTTTGGCAAAGTGGGTGGGGTTATATCCTGCCTGTTTGGCCCTGTCCGGGGGTATAGTCGGACGGTGCCACAGTGTCTCCCGACCCCTCCTGTCTCAGCCTCCAGTATTTATGCTGCAATAGTTTGTGTCGGGGGACGAAGGTCAGTCTGTTAAGTCTGGAGTATTTCTCCTGTCTTATCCAGTGTCCTATGTGAATTTAAGTATGATCTCTATAATTATCTAGTAGGACTTGAGCCCTAGGACCATGCCTCAGGACTACCTGGCCTGATGACTCCTTGCTGTCCCCAGTCCACCTGGTCGTGCTGCTGCTCCAGTTTCAACTGTTCTGCCTGAGGCTATGGAACACCGACCTGTTCACCGGACGTGCTAACTTGTCCCAGACCTGCTGTTTTCAACTCTCCAGATACAGCAGGTTCGGTAGAGATACTCTGAATGATCGGCTATGAAAAGCCAACTGACATTTACTCCTGAGGTGCTGACCTGTTGCACCCTCGACAACCACTGTGAGTATTATTATCTGACCCTGCTGGTAATCTATGAACATTTGAACATTTTGGCCATGTTCTGTTATAATCTCCACCGGGTACAGCCAGAAGAGGACTGGCCACCCCACATAGCCTGGTTCCTCTCTAAGTTTCTTCCTAGGTTCTGGCCTTTCTAGGGAGTTTTCCTAGAAACCATGCTTCTACACCTGCATTGCTTGCTGTTTGGGGTTTTAGGCTGGGTTTCTATACAGCATTTTGTGACATCAGCTGAGGTAAGAAGGGCTTTATAAATACATTTGATTGATTGATATAATGAATACGTTTCAAGTTTATACATTTATATGTTCTTCACGTACACAGGTGTAAAACAGTATAGTGAAATTCTTACCTGGAGAGCTCTTTCCCAACAATGCAATGGTAAGAATGATAATACTATACTATGAGTATACAAAAACAATCTATGGACAGCAGTGTAATGGAGTAATGTATCTAATCAATAACCACTTCAGCAGCCGTGTAAGTTGTGTCTGAGTGGGTAGAGACCTGTGGATGGGAATAGAGTAAGTGTGGATAGGCTGTGGGAGAGGGAGAGCATAGTTGTTAGCCATTTAACAGTCTTATGACCAGGGGATAAGAGTCTGTTTATCTGAGCCTTGATATTGTTGCACTGGTACCGGCCTACCGGACAGGAGCAGGGAGAACAGTCCATGTCTCGGCTGGCTGGAGTCTTTGGACATTTTTCGGGCCTTTCTCAGACCGCCTGGAATGAACGTCCTGGATGGCTGAATAAGATCATATGGACACTTGAAAAATACTGCACTCACACTCTGAGATGCTTTAGAAATACGAGCCAAGGTCCCCCACGTCTATGAAATCTCATACATTATGATCTAAAATACAAAACTGATCCTTGATAAGTTTTCCCACTCTGAAATGCAGGTCCCGGTTAAAAAGTACTAAAAGTAGTCATTACATTGTGATAATGACCACTGTAAGTAAGTATTCAGGCTAACACAAAGTAAGCCTGACAAAAACGGTGCCAGACGTTCAGCTGAGAATGCTGATCTGTCATTCAATGGGCACTTCAACGGTAGGCAAGACGATAACACAGCTCACTTGAGGCGATATCGCTCCACTCTAGGCAAACTATTAGCCGTCCTATCTGCTGATGTATGTGTCTATGTTTAGAGACTAGTGGGCTGCTGCAGAGACACTAGGATGGTTCACATGATAGAAAAACGGCCTCAAACAGACAGTGTTATGGTGGAGAAGACCTGGATCCGTTCAATTAGGTAGAACATAAAAAAAAAAAAACATTTTGGTTCAACAACCTGAGCAGTCTCACAGCCATTTGAAATCATTGACTGTTACAGAGATGGTGCATGTGATCTAGGCTGGGCAAAAGGCCAGCAGGCCAGGAATTAAAATAGCTACAAAAATGCTGCTTTCCTCAATATATAGGCTTAGCTGGTTGAAGCTAAAGACTCTGATACAGACAAATATGTGAGCTTATTGTTGCTTATTCAGAATTCAAGACACACTTAACCAGCATGGCTACCACAGCATTCTGCAGCGATACGCCATCCCAATTGGTTTGCGCATATTGGGACTAACATTTGTTTTTCAACATGACAATGACCCAAAACACACCTCCAGGCAGTGTAAGGGCTATATGACCAAGAAGGAGAGTGATGGAGTGCTGCATCAGATGACCTGGCCTCCACAATCACCCGACATCAACCCAATTGAGATGATTTGGGATGAGTTGGACCGCAGAGTGAAGGAAAAAGTAACCAACAAGTGCTCTGCATATGTGGGAACTCCTTCAAGACTGTTGGAAAAGCATTCCTCATGAAGCTGGTTGAGAGAATGCCAAGAGATGTGCAAAGCCATCATCAAGGCAAAGGGTGGCTACTTTGAAGAATCTCAACTATATTTGGATTTGTTTAACACTTTTTGGTTTACTACATGATTCCATGTGTCATTTCATCGTTTTGATGTCTTCAGTATTATTCTACAATGTAGAAAATAGTAAAAATAAAGAAAACCGTTTGAATGAGTAGGTGTCCAAACTTAGCTACTGTACAGTAGATATCCTTATTGCCTAAATACAGTATCATTGTATTTATTTATTTTACCTTTCTTTAACTAGGCAAGCCAGTTAAGAACTAAATCTTATTTACAATGACAGCCTCCCCGGCCAAACCCTAACGACTCTGGGCCAATTGTGCACCACCCTATGGGTATAATTGTGATGCTGTTCAACTGCATGCATGTTAATTGATAAACATACTATATTGAAATTGAAAACTCATAATACAGAGGCCATGTGGTTTTCAACAAAATTCACTGCCCACCTCCCATTCTGCAGAACCAATAGGCTTGTGGAATGAAGTCATGCACCTGATGTCAATTTATCCTCTGCTATCCTACCATCAATTTCATGGCATGGGCCATAAAATAGAATAGCGAAGGCTGCATGGCATGAACAGATGGAAATTGGGGGAATAATTCAAGCGTTTTGTATTGATGGAAATATTACTAAGAATATTAGTAATACGAGTAAACTATTTTCGGTAAAACTATTTTCATATAAATCCGAATTTGCCCAAAAATAACGTGATGGGATGTGCTTTCATTCAACCAATCACAGTCCTTTGTTCTATGCAAATTAGCATTCTTATCTGCATGTTGATTTAGTGGCCGAAGTAATTGTCATAACGGTTTACCTTATAAGGTGGCAGAAAGCACCGTTAAACTAATGACTCAAATATAAAACCGTCAAAATGCAGCGCCAAGCCGCCTCGGCAGCAACCCATGATTCACCTGCATCGACACAGTGAATATCTTGCGATACACAGCGCTATCACCCGTCTGTATCCTATGGGTAACCTGCGTGGACACTTTGATGTTCATTTACAAGGTTGCATTTGAATGCTGCATGTCATCATCAAGTCCTTTATTCCAGGTTAATATTAAACGTAAATAGGCTACTTTGATGACTGGATAAACGTAGTTCTGGGTGCTTGGGAGAAGCGGCGACTCCTCCTACCAATTTCCTTTAGTCAAGACGATGGCTAGTGGTCTTTATTGTTCTTTCCGAATAGCATAGCAACATTGTATGTATTTTTTATATGGTCTTGGTCTGAACGTTTTGTCAATCGGATTTGACCGCTTACCTGTGCGTTTGGAGAGCTGTCCAGTTGGAAACGGGAGGAAAGGCTTGCAGTCAAATTGCGCAGCAATCGCGATGATGCTTCATATTGAAAACGCGCTGCTAGTATGTAGCCAGCTGCCTAACAGAATGATGCTTTAACCACGTGACCAATGAAGCAACGTTCGCCAAGCATCTGGGCCAAAACAGAATAGTCCACTTCTAGTAATAGTAGTAAAATCATTATTTTGTGAATATCGCTAGCTGCAACAGAATACCATTGTGGATACAATTTTTATGGTTCTGTGTCCAGTGTGAAATAAGTTAGAAGTAGTTTCACAAGCCAATGCCAACAAGCAGAATGACCGGACGTTTACGGGAACAGATAGCAGGTTAGCTGTTCCTGTTCATCCGAATCTGGGGGAGTAGTTAAAGGGCTTCATTGCAAAGTCTCGGACTATCCCTTTAATATGGAGCAGAAACAGTCATTGAAGCTAATTACAGGGGGTTTTCTGTATAGGAAAATTCTTAGGTGGGCCCTCTAAGTGGCAATTTTTGGGATGAAAAAAAATATTTGTCAACTTAAAAAGCATGCAGAAAAGATGTTGAACGAAATATATTTTAAATAATACGATATTTGACAACTAATAGTCAAATTAAAGCTAGACAGTCAGGGAATTGAAAATCCATAACATGCATTTAATTACTTCATAACTGCAAAATTGTCTCTCAGCTCCATGCCAAACTGTGTATAATTGCTGGAAATGTATGCTACCAAGATAGTCTATTAGCTAGAAAGCTATGTTAGAGTTAACACTTTGTCTTCCAATGCAAACACATTGCGTGGCCAGTTTGCCTGGGTGGAGGTCCCTGGGCAGAGCTGCTCATGTACAGAGACTAACAGTACATGCCTTCATCTCTGTTTTTCCTTCAGCTTTTCACACATTTTGAAAAGCTAATTGATGAGACTTTCTGATGAAGTGAAGTAATTATATTAATTGGTCTAAGGTCTGGTAAGGGCTATTATGTAGCATGTTTGAATCTATAAGATATTGATTTCTACTTTATAATAGCTGCCTGTATTTAGCATGTAAGACTACAGTGTAAAATAGAAAATGCATATTTAGGTCTGTGTAAAAGTGCATAGGGTTTACGGTTTAGAGGTCGACTTGGATGTGGGCCAGAATGTAGAGTAGAGAGGCAGGGCAGGCTGTTTCAGAGTTAGCAATACACACTTTGCTCACTAGGTGGGATACTGATACCAGATAAAAAAGTAGTTCAGTTATTTCACAATTCTGAGGCAAATGCCAAACATTCTATAACATGTTTAACTAGTCACATAAAATAAAAACTTCAAGAACTTTCTTTCAATACTGAAATAATGTGAAATGAACAACAACCAAACCAGGCAAAAACAAACAGGATAGGATTCTTTAAGGAGTGTTAAGCCAACAGATGAAGAGCCTACATTTCCCTCTTTATCAATGAACTATCGATTTTATTTATTTTCATGTTCTTCCATTTTCAGACAGCAAGTTGTGACCCAGGATCCTGGAATGTCAACGCCTAGATGGAGGCCATGGTGCCGGCCTAATTATAAACAGGGGGAGGAGGGGGACTCTATCACTGTGACGGGTGGAAATCTGGAAGACAGATTGTCTGAAGTTGCTGAAGTGTGTCACTGCTACAAACAGAGCCAAGATGGAGGAGCAGGCTAGGAGAAAAGGCTCTACCAGGGTCGTGTTCAATAGGGCACACCATAGAACACACCGTTGCGAAACGTTTTGGGAACAGAAAACTCAAATGTGTGTTTCTTATTGGAAGAGTTCAGGAGCTTTCACTTCAAGCCATTTTCTTCCTACTGCACAACACCCATGGCAAGACTGTGTAAAAACAAAGATAGAGTCCACTTTTTTCATCAGTTAATTAAAGGTTAATAAAAGCTCATGTTGAATTTTATTCTCGTTCCCTTGTGGAAAATAAAATGGCAGTGAGGTGGAATCCAGTTCCAGACTGGCCCCTAGAATGTAGTTTTAAACACAAATCCACAAGACTTCTGGATAAATGTTGACACTCCATCCCCCCTGTCTTGCGACGCCAGCTAAGTGAAGCTATGACGAGAGCCGTTTTCAAACAAAAAGTTCCTAGCAGCGTCAAACGACACAGGGGTGGGGGTTGGGGAATAGTTGTGGAAGAATCCTATTGGTATTCACCAAGTGCCTAACATGGGAGATACAATATAAGATACAATATCAAGTTTGGAGGAGCCGTTATAGTACAAACATCAAACATACTGTATTGTAGATATATACTGTAGATTACGTATACATTTTTAATTTATGCCTTGGCTTTTAATTTTACAATGTTCCTCAGCTTTGGTAGCCTTTCATGCAAACCTTAACCAATGCTAAAGGTACACAAAATTAAGGTTGAGTATAATTTCATAGGAAAGTGTAAAAACAAAGTGTAAACACACTCCAGTCCACAGACAGTCGCCCCCCCCCCCCTACATAGTCATTCAGATGGTCTTTCTCAGTAGTCCTGTGGGCTATAAGTATCCGTTGTCTCCCAGTCTCCTAGATTGTGGCCTAGGCATTGTGGTTGTGCCCTAGGGGCTAGGCTGTTTCTTCAGTGATTAGAGACCTAGCTCCCATAGGAGAGCACTGCTTAAAGACCACTGGGAAGACTAGTGTAGAGAACTGTTAAGAGGAGAGCACTGCTTAAAGACCACTGGGAAGACTAGTGTAGAGAACTGTTAAGAGGAGAGCACTGCTTAAAGACCACTGGGAAGACTTGTGTAGAGAACTGTTAAGAGGAGAGCACTGCTTAAAGACCACTGGGAAGACTAGTGTAGAGAACTGTTAAGAGGAGAGCACTGCTTAAAGACCACTGGGAAGACTTGTGTAGAGAACTGTTAAGAGGAGAGCACTGCTTAAAGACCACTGGGAAGACTTGTGTAGAGAACTGTTAAGAGGAGAGCACTGCTTAAAGACCACTGGGAAGACTTGTGTAGAGAACTGTTAAGAGGAGAGCACTGCTTAAAGACCACTGGGAAGACTTGTGTAGAGAACTGTTAAGAGGAGAGCACTGCTTAAAGACCACTGGGAAGACTTGTGTAGAGAACTGTTAAGAGGAGAGCACTGCTTGAAGACTTAGTTCTTCCTGGCATATTGTCAAATCGAGCAGGATATGTAAACAAGGGATATTTCAGACCGGTTTGCACCAAAGAAGACACATTTCACGTTTTTAATGTCACTGATAAAGAATCTGAATCTGACTAGTGATTATATGAATCAAGCCCACAGAAAGTGAAGAGATGACCCTGCAGAGTCTCAGACATGATCACAGAGCGCCTTTGTGCCCTCATGAAATGCATCTATTGTGCAATGAGCACTGCCTCGAACAATTAGCTGAAGCATTATCTCCAAATACTGAATACTGTGGCTTCAGTGTAAAGAATCTCTGCTGCTTCCTGAGAGAATTGTGAAAGAACAACGTACAGTATGTGCCCGTTTTTGTTTGTCTGTTATGCAGCTTTTCTCATTTTAAAATGTACATAGATATTTGTTTTAAAATATAAAACTGCAAAAATTCAATGAAAGAAATGATCGATTTCAAACTAGTGGGCAAACTCAGATATGTTCAAAATAAAACACTTTCTCAAAAAGTGTAAATTCTTTTGAAAAATGGAATCGTATTAAACATGCTGTCTTTTAATGCAAAGAGTGTTGCTTTTTTAAGCGTTTTTCTTCACAATATAACGCAGCCCATGTGCTGGAAACAGAACATACAGTGAGGCCAAGGCAGACATTTTGAAAGAAAGTTGGCAGGAGAAAGGCTGCAAATGTGCAGATGATGAAAAACATGGCCCTTGAGATCCCAGTTCACGGGAACTAAATATTTAAAAGAACAGTTCTGGGGCAGAAGATGAATGCATTGTTGAAGCAGTTGAATCGTACATGTACGTATGTTAGGAGATGGAACAATGATCATTTTCCTATGTATGGTAAGTAACTGAACTTACTTATCACAATATATTAATAGATTGACTTCGTGGAATCAAAAGTTTAAATCCGAATGTGTAAACTTGAAGCCAAACGTACAAGTACACAAGTGCACACACACAAACGCAGTAGGTGGAGTCAGATTTTAGTTTTGTTTTAGAGAAGGATAGCCATTTGAGGAGAGAGGAACAACCAAGGTTTCCTTCCAAAAAACCCTGTCTGAAAATTGCACAATTATATCATATTTCCAACAGTGCCTTGCACATTTAAGTATAGTAATTGAGACCTTGTTGACTAGAGAAGCGCAAACAAATACTTAAGAAGCTCCGTAACAATAGGGACAGAATTAAACAGACAGAGAAGACGGTTCAACCAGCCGCACAAAGCAGGGAGCTGAACAGTAGAGGAACCGCAAACAAGACATCCGACTTTACAAACAACATCTGCACAGCCTCCACACCCACAAAGACCCTAAGGAGTAGATACATTTCAGGAGTCCTAGTAACACTCTGGAACAGAATGTACTCTGTTCTTTTCTGGCCTGAGCTTCCTACAAGAGAGAAGATTGAAGACTGGTCCTGGTCATTGAATCCCGACAGCCATGATAGCAAACTACAGAAATGGAGCCTGGAACATAGCCAACCTTATGGAAACTGAAAGCAACTTATTTTCACTTGTAATTTATGCAAACCGACTTGGGTACTGGATCTGTCTTTGATCAAGATTGGAACCCACTGGGCACTGACGTCAGTTCAATGTCTAGTTTTGATTTAAAATTGGTTGCTTTGTCAACCAACATCAATTCAACGTGAAATCAACAAAAACATTTCCGTCATTGGATTTAGGTTAAAAGTTGTGTGAAAACAAGATGTAATTTAATTCCCTTACGTTGATGACTTTTTCAAATCCAATCAGTTTTCCACATTGATTCAAAGTCATCACATTGAATGATTTGGTTGAAATGACATGTAAACAATGTTGATTCAAACTGTTTTAGTCCAGTGGGAAATCGTCTTAAAGAAGACACAGGAAATAACAAATTATTCACATTGGCTGCTAATACCAAAAGGTGCTATATAATACCAAAACAGAGTCAGTTGTTAAAAAAAGCAACCCCAGCATGACTTTTGATCCACATGGGGGGGGCATGTGAGCCATATATCAAGGTGTCAGTCTTATTGTGGCCTGACATATCCCTAGTTCTCTTTAACGAGATGGCAGTATAAGGCCCTGACTGCTGGGTAAACAGATTCCCAGACATGTCTACACAGAGGAAAACTGGGACATGGAGCAAAGAGGGACCTGGATAAACACTGGCAAACTGCACTAATTCTAACAGGTATTCATTCTGGCACGTATTCAGTTGGCACCATGAGAAAATAAATAAGAAAATAGAATTGAACGGGGAGGAACTACCTCAAGTTTCAAGTTTAACTTTCTTCAAGTTTCAAGTTTTTATTAGTCCGTGTGTATCAGACCATCTCAATAATATATCATGAGGAAATTGATGGTTTCTAAATTATTTTCTCAAAGTCGCTACTGACTTTCTGTGTCTTTAAACTACACGGTACTACTAAATGCTTCATGTTTTGATTGGATTCTGCCAATTATGCTTTTGGTTGAACATGTCCTTAGAGGCCGTGGTTTGTGAAGGGGAAAAACTGCAATGTTGCGCAAGACTTGTAAGGAGAACGGAGCAATAACTCCTCTCATTCTCTCTCTCTCTCCTCTCTCTTTTTAACAAACCCTCAATTATGTGAGCTAACTTGTAACAACTAAAGAAGTACAGTCACATTTAACATGGTAAATTCATGAGCACATATAATCTTGCCCCATGATAAAGGGGGACATGACAGAAAAAGTAAAGCACTAATCTCAAGAAAAGTACATTTTAATGGCATTACCATTAATTTATGTTAATTCGGAGTGGAGTAGAAAAGTCACCAGAGCTGCACTCCAAAAAATGCAATGCAACATTCAATTATATGCTCAGAATCAACAGTTAATTCTTAGGATTAGGCCCCTTTTTTCTCAATTTCCGCCTGAATGACGTGCACAAAGTAAACTGCCTGTAGCTCAGGCCCTGAAGCCAGGATATGCATATAATTGGTACCATTGGAAAGAAAACTTTTAAAGTTTGTAGAAATGTTAAAATAACATAGGAGAATCTAACACAATAGATATGGGAGGAGAAAATCCAGAGAAAAACCAACCAGATTTTTTTGAGAGAGCGACCATCCTTTTAGAAAGGGAAGTAAAAGGTCATATTGAAAATTAGCTCCCTGGATGCAATTCCTATAGCTTCCACAGGGTGTCAGCAGTCTATGTTCAAGGTTTCAGGCATGTAACTTCAAAGACAAATAAGAAATATCAGTTTTAGTACAGGGACACCGTCTTGGAAATTCATGTTTGCGCACACCATGAAGACAGTACACACCTGCTACAATCGGTTTCCTATTGAACATACTTCTTTCTGTAAGAAATATTATAGTTTGATTATATTTTAGGGTATATTTTAGGGTATATGAGGAGTAAATGGAAACGTATTTTGACTTCTTGAAACAAAGTTTAGGGGTAGATTTTTGGATTCCTAACTCTGCATGTTGAACGAGTGGATTACTCAAATCAATGACGCTAACTAAACAGATTTTGGGGATTTAAAGAAGAATTGTATCTAACAAAACGACACTACATGTTATAGCTGCTACCCTTTGGATGACAAATCAGAGGAAGATTTTCAAAAAGTAAGTGAATATTTAATCACTATTTGTGAATGTATGAAACCTGTGTGGGGCGCCATCCTCAAACAATCACATGGCATGCTTTCGCTGTAATAGCTACTATAAATTGGACAGTTAGATTAACAAGAATTTAAGCTTTCATATAAGACTTATATGTACCTAAATGTTTAGTATCCATAATATTTATTATTATTTATTTGAACAGGGCTGTTCAGAACGCCAGTTAATAAACACGATGCAACGTTCATTTAAACGTGTTCAGAACGACCAGTTAAAAACACGATGCAACGTTCATTTAAACGGAACAGGGCTGTTCAGAACGACCAGTTAAAAACACGATGCAACGTTCATTTAAACGGAACAGGGCTGTTCAGAACGCCAGTTAATAAACACGCCGTTCATTTAAACGGAACAGGGCTGTTCAATGTTAAAAACACGATGCAACGTTCATTTAAACGGAACAGGGCTTTCAGAACGGAACAGGGCTGTGTTCAGAACGACCAGTTAAAAACACGATGCAACGTTCATTTAAACGGAACAGGGCTGTTAAAAAGTTAAAAAACACGATGCAACGTTCATTTAAACGGAACAGGGCTGTTCAGAACGACCAGTTAAAAACACGATGCAACGTTCATTTAAACGGAACAGGGCTGTTCAGAACGACCAGTTAAAACCAGTTAAAAACACGATGCAACGTTCAGGCTGTTCATTTAAACGGAACAGGGCTGTTCAGAACGACCAGTTAAAAAACACGATGCAACGTTCATTTAAACGGAACAGGGCTGTTCAGAACGACCAGTTAAAAAACACGATGCAACGTTCATTTAAACGGAACAGGGCTGTTCAGAACGACCAGTTAAAAACACGATGCAACGTTCATTTAAACGGAACAGGGCTGTTCAGAACGACCAGTTAAAAACACGATGCAACGTTCATTTAAACGGAACAGGGCTGTTCAGAACGACCAGTTAAAAAACACGATGCAACGTTCATTTAAACGGAACAGGGCTGTTCAGAACGACCAGTTAATAAACCAGTTAAAACGGAACAGGGCTGTTCAGAACGACCAGTTAAAAACACGATGCAACGTTCATTTAAACGGAACAGGGCTGTTCAGAACGACCAGTTAAAAAACACGATGCAACGTTCATTTAAACGGAACAGGGCTGTTCAGAACGACCAGTTAAAAAACACGATGCAACATTCATTTAAATGGAACAGGGCTGTTCAGAACGACCAGTTAAAAAACACGATGCAACGTTCATTTAAATGGAACAGGGCTGTTCAAATCAAACCAAATGTATTTATAAAGCCCTTCTTACATCAGCTGATATCTCAAAGTGTTGTACAGAAACCCAGCCTAAAACCCCAAACAGCAAACAACAATGCAGGTGTAGAAGCACGGTGGCTAGGAAAAACTCCCTAGAAAGGCCAAAACCTAGGAAGAAACCTAGAGAGGAACCAGGCTATGTGGGGTGGCCAGTCCTCTTCTGGCTGTGCCGGGTGGAGATTATAACAGAACATGGCCAAGATGTTCAAATGTTTATAAATGACCAGCATGGTCGAATAATAGTAAGGCAGAACAGTTGAAACTGGAGCAGCAGCACAGTCAGGTGGACTGGGGACAGCAAGGAGTCATCATGTCAGGTCGTCCTGGGGCACGGTCTTTGGGCTCAGGTCCTCCGAGAGAGAAAAAGAAAGAGAGAATTAGAGAGAGCATATGTGGGGTGGCCAGTCTTCTTCTGGCTGTGCCGGGTGGAGATTTGAATGAAGCTGCAGCAACCAATGTGATAATGGCTTGGGTCATTTTGTCTTGGAATAGCGGAAACACGGTTACAACACGTCTGTAGTTTGACAAAACTACAAGTTGGTTAGAAGTACTGATTACTGATGCAAAGCAGCATTTTCAGAAGAAACATAAAACAAACGGGAAGACAAAAAATAGCAGGTGGTGCCAAGCACAGCTAGTTTAGAAGGGGAACAAGAAACACGCGGACCTGCTCAATCGCGAATGATTATTGCTGGCTATAGGCCTTTGGATTAGATAACACTATTTGGTAGAGGTAGACGGTCTGCCTAAGAAGAGAATGTATGACTGTTTTACAACTCTATAAAGGGCTTTGAGTCTAATCAATGGCTACTCACTGTGCACACACTTTGGATACATTGAATAAGTCTAACTGCACAGGTATGGGGGAGGGGGGAGATGCAGACTCAAGGGGAAGGGATTGATGGAGCTAAATAAAAGCAAACATCAAATGGATGTCTCGAGGTACAGTACGTGAGCGCTGTGATTTTTATGATTCTGATTTGGATTCCGTGAACAACACCTCAGACCAATAACAAGACACTCACACAGACCTCTGCAGGCTGGCAGTCAGTAACACAGCAAACACATTCCCTGTAGCAACCACAGCCCCGGCAGTGTTATATAAATCACGTTGTGCTGAGTTGTCATTGCTCACCTATCAGCTCTTTGTAATGTAACCTTCCCTGAGGCTCTGCCTTCCTTCTCCATCCATCCGTTAAATTCATCCGTCAATCAGCTCCACTGCAGCGGCAATCATGCTCAGTTTTAGGACTGGTTTACATACATTGTCTTTGTAGAGACATGCAGCAGCAGGCCTGTCTTGAGGGAGGATACTCTGAAGAAAGAGAGATTTAGTGTTGACTTGGGAGTCAAGGGACGTCAAGGTGATTTTATTGAAACCTTTATTTTATCTATTTAACTAGGCAAGTCATTTAAGAACATATTTTTTATTTACAATGATGACCTACCCCGGCGAAACACTAACCCGGACGACACTGGGCCAATTTAGCCTCGCCCTATGGACTCCCAATCACTGCCGGTTGTGATACAGCCTGGAATCGAACCAGGGTCTGTAGTGACGCTTCTAGCACTGAGATGCAGTGATGACACAAGGAGATCTGGCGGTTCCAACTACCTCCCTAAAAAAAACATAATTTTTATATTGAAAAAGTACACAGGAGTCGAGCTCAGAATTATATTTTCACTGTTATTTATTTGATACTTTATTTGATGCTTAAAATTCACAAAATGTAAGTTAGCCTGTGTTACCAGTAACTTTCCCATGTTCATTACTTTTTCCAAAGGAAAGAAAATAGAAATTGGTTCCTCCTGACTCACAGACCTCATTATGATAAACCTCACTGGAACATTCCATTATGGATAGTAGAATAGGATACCCAAACCCCCCATTCCCCTCACTCACTGGACACATGGGGGTGGCTAAAGCATCTGTGGAAGCATCTGGATTAAACTTACTGGAGCGACATGCTTTTTTTTCCTTTCTCTACTGTGGAAAAAAGGAGCTCACTCACAGGGCCCTTCTATAAAAGTATGACCTCAGCTGCATGCACATTTGTTTTATACCTGATTATTGTGGTGTTGTAGAAGAGTGTAAACCTTCTCCCCAGGAAATGTGGCTTGTCTTTCATTGTATTTAGGCCAACAACCTTTTTATTTATCAGCATTAAAATGAACCAAAATGTGTTTTTATACATCGTTTCAGAAATGTACAGTAACAGTGTGTAAACACATCCTAAATATGTGTTTGGGGCTATACAGTGATGTCGGAGGCTATACAATTAGATTGAGCCTGAGGTGTTTAGTGAGTAGAGATCCATCTCCTGAAAGTTCCCAGGAACCATGGAGTTTGGATTTGGCCTCATCATCAGAGATGGCTTTGTTACCCCAGTTCCGTAAA